>NW_024466831.1:0-26297 GCF_017591425.1 Ochotona curzoniae
CGAGCTGCGCGGCTCCTCCTTCCTCGGCTGAGCTCTCCCGCAGAGCTGGCCACGGAGGCGCAGGCATCGAAGGAGCGCTGGACGCTGGACCTTTGAGGCAAAATCGGGCTGATTTGATGAGTTTTCTTCTGGAAAGACGCTAGCAGTACGGCTGCCTGCTGGGTAAGTGAGGGGCTTGGACTCAGCAAATGATGATAGTGAGTGGTTATCATAGCATTCATATATTGGATCAATGGCTTTGCTGTGCCTTCCTTTAAAAAAAGAGTTAAAAAGTATTGCAAGCCTGTAAAAATATTTAAACATCGTAAAAAAAAAACATTGTAAAGTAGTAACAGACGTTTTTCTCAATCTGATATCATTTTTGTGTGTGTAACTTGTCAAGAAGTTTCTACAATGCACACCTGTAAAACTGATTTATAATTCGCGTTTTTTCCACTTAATAGTATATTTGGAACATCTTTTAATGAAAGACAGGGATTGATCAATGGTATTTCTTAAAGCTGATAAACAATGTGTGTTTAAATGAGGCCAGGACACAGTGTTAACTGGTGTAGGTAATGCAACGATGAATATTTCTTTATATGCATTTTCTCACAAAGGTATGGATATATGTGACAAGTTCCTCAAAGTAGCAATTCTGGGTTAATAGGTGCATGCATTGACACGGTTTTATGATTTTGTCAAAGGAAGGAACAAGAGTATTTTAGTTTTAAGCCCTGTTACATGTTCCTCCCCTTTTCCTAGGAAGAGAGCCAAATGGAGCTTTAAATGTAAAATACCGTTCTAAGACCTATGAAATTCCATGTTCAGTGTACTTGAACATTAATGCAGGGTCTTTAATTTCATATTTCACAACGCTCGGGTGGATTACTTTGAAATTGTTCCAGAAAATCAAGCAAGCAACTATTTTAAAACATATTTTTACTCTTTTTTTTTTAAATTGTTTTTTGATACAATTTAGTTGGCACTGGGCTCTCCCTTGCCCCTCTCGCAAATTCTCTCCCTTTATTTTAAAACATTTAAAAATGTTTCTGGCCTGGCGCAGTAGCCTAGTGGCTAAAGTCCTTGCCTTACATGTGCCAGGATCCCATATGGGTGCCGGTTCTAATCCCGCGGCCCCACTTCCCATCCAGCTCCCTGCCTGTGGCCTGGGAAAGCAGTCGAGGACGTCCCAAAGCCTTGGGACCCTGTGCCTGCGTGGGAGACCTGGAGGAAGCTCCGGGTTCCTGGCTTTGGATTGGGGCTCAGCACCAGCTGTTGTGGCCACTTGGGGAGTGAATCAGCAGATGGAAGAGCTTCCTCTCTTCTCCTCCTCCTCTGTGTTTATCTGACTTTCCAATAAAAATAAATCATTAAAAAAAATCAAACGCATTTCTTAAGAAGCTTTCTTGTTGGTGTTACATTGCGCAGTGAGGTGAGTGTTGAGTGTCTGGGTGTCCTGTGTTTGCATAATGCAATTACAAAGGAGCGTAGCATCAGTGTGCCGCTCCGTCTTAAATATTTACTTATTTTTATTTAAAGCAGATTTACAGAGAGAAGGAGAGACAGAGAAAGATCTTCCATCTGCTGGTTCACTCCCCAAGTGGCTGCAATGGTCAGAGCTCAATTTAGCCCAAGCCTCAGGAGCCAGGAATCTCCTCTGGGCCTCCTATGTGGGTGCAGGGGTCCAAGGCTCTGGGCCGTCCTTGACTGTTTTCTCCCAAGCCACAAGCAGAGTGCTGGAAGGGAAGTGGAGCAGCTGGGACACGAACTGGCGTCCATAAGGGCTCCTGGCATTTGCAGGCAAAGGATTAGTCAGTTGAACCATGACACTGACTGCCTAGCTCCAACTTGATTTAGGAAACAATCTGAGAATGAAAACAGAAGGCTTTTTTTCTGGCTTCTCTTATTCATGGCTACAGGTGATTAGCACAGTCTCGGTACTTGTGCACGGTGATGGGCTTACGGAGGACGTGTTTCCGTGTAAGCATAGCCTCAGGAGGTGAATTCCACTCCTTCCAGGAGGCCGTCTGTGGATGGACTCAAGGACTTTGCCCAAGGACTCACTATTTTGGATTTCATCTGTTGCGTCCAGCATATTACTATAATTGCTCAAAGAGTGCCAATGTGTGAACAAGTCATTAAAAATGAAATCTAAATCTGTTACTGCCATGGTAAAGTGAATATGGAAGCCAGTGAGGCTACTTTAAATTATTCTTATGATTCCCCCTACATGTAAATTTTTTTGCTCTCAGGGCATTTGAAGTTGAAATCAGTTCTTCTTCCGCCAGTCTAGCTGTGAGTTAAAGAGGCAGAGACTACGGCGGGTGTTCCGTGTCCCATCCTGGCTTTTTTGTTCTCTTTCTGCATGAGTCTGTGGCTGTTGTGGTGGTGGGATTATACTAGCTATTGCAGTCATGCACATCTGCCTGTCACTAAAAAAGGAGTTTGTTTATTTGAAAGGCAGAGTTACAGAGAGAGAGAGAGGGAGAGAGGAAGAGAAAAGGAGAAAGGAGAGAATCTTTCATCATTTGTTTCCCACATGGCCCAAGTGGTTGGGCTGGACCAGGAACCAGGAAATCCATCCTGATCTCCCACATGGGAAGCAGGGCCGTATGTTCAAGGGTCATTTTTTTCTGCTTCTTGCCCGGGCCCAGTAGCAGGAGCTGGATCAGAAGAGCAGCTGGGTCTCCAACCATCACTGCAGGTAGCAGCTTAACCCACTGAGCCAGCTAATTGAACCATAGAATGAATTGATTTCAACTCTAGGTACCCCACTATGCTGCTGAACATTTTAAGCTATTCTTACTCAGCTGCCCCCGTAGCTGTTCATGGATTCTCTTCATCCCGCTTCCTCTGTCACCCATCTTAGACCCCGGCAAGTCCTGTTCTCTCCTTTTAATCATAAAACTTTGAAGAAGGTAAGGATTTAAGTTAGTGTAATACTTTGCATACATGTAGTTTTTTTTTTTTAATGGGTTGAGTTTGGCCATTCACCCTCTATGCCCCTTTCTCTGGGGGATGTCTGTTTCATCTGTGCCATCCTTTAGCATCCTCTGCACTGCCTCTGCTTTTCTCTTTTCTTCCTTGGACCTTTAAGTTTCACTTTCCTGCCCCCCCCCCCTTGCTCCACCTACTTGTCTCCCTGTGTGATCAGCCCTCCAAGCTTGCTGCATTTTTTCCCCTTGTTGCCTCTTTAGGACCAGTCCCGCGGGCCCGTGTCAAGGATATACCCACTGGGTTTTGGGCTGTCTTTGGTCTTGGCAGGATCATGTCTGGGAAATGTGGCTGGCTCGTCTTTGCCTGGTTCATCCATTTTCCCTCGGAGATAGTCTCCAATACTGACTTGCGGCTGACGGAAATCACTGTACTTTCAGCTTCCTCTCTCCTGGCTTGGCCTCATAAGCGAACCAGCTATTTATAACTGTTTTCTTAAATAATAAAACATCGACCCATAAATTGTACATTTTTATAGGATACAGTGTGATATGCAGTGTCTGTGTGTCAAATGTGGTGATCAGATCAGGCTAATTGGCGTATCATCTCAGTCATTGTTTCCTCCTGCTGGGAACATTGAAATCTTCTCAACTTAGTTTGAGGTGTACAATTATTGGTTTCTGCAGAGATCCCGTATGCTGTCATTCGAAATTGTTCTTCGTGGTCAGCCGCCCCCGTACCTGGAACCTGGTTCTGTTCTTTCCCCTGCCTCTCTCGTCCTTCTTGGCTCTGGTAACCGCCATTACGTCTACTTCCTTGAGATAAGCTTCTCTCTCTCTCTCTCTTTTAGCTTCCGCTTATAAACGCAAACCTGCAGTAGTTTTCTGTGACTTATTTCGCTTAGTAAATGTCCTCTGAGCTCACGCATGTGGCTGTAGTTGACGAATGTGAGTATTCAAGGCTGAATAGGATCCTCTTGTGACGATGTGGCTCACTTGATCGATCCATTCTGCTATTGATTCTGCGCGTTGGTTATTGGCCACCGTAACTATTGGAGTACGACTGTCTCCTCCGCATCCTGGTTTCCTTTGGAAAGCTTCCCAGCCGTGTGATTTTGAAGACTCTCCGTACGGTTTTTCTTAATGGTCATTCTAATTTACATTTGCACCAGGAATTTCCTTTTCTCTGCATCCTCCCCACCGTTCTTAGTTTTGCCTTTTTTTTTCTTTCTTTTTTTTTTAATTAAAGCATGAATTGTATAATCCAGCTTGCGTTTACTTGCCGTGATCGGTTCTGTCCCGTAAAACAGAGCTGACATTCTCACCAATCCCACAGCAAATAATCACAGGAAATGATTAAAGGAATGTTCTAAATTTTTGTATGTTGCTGAAAAATTCTTTCTAGGGTCCATAAAACATTGATTTGTTTTTATGTTTTCACTTTTTTTGTGCTTTAAGTCAGTAAGTAATCTGGGACTAACATTGCACTTGCTAGATCTAGCGTTTGCTTTGACACATAAGGCTAAAAATTTCCCTTTTAAAAAACTGTATTTTGCAAATTTTCAATAATATTTAAGTCTTTTGATGTTTAAATCTCTTTTATGTTTTTGATAATATCCATTCTTTAAAAAATTTTAAGGCTCCTTTGTAAGCTGAGGATATCACATACACATGGGACATGGGACCTCTGAGATCGTATTCAAGAAGATCTTCGCTCAGAAAAAAAATTCTGTGCTCAGGAATTTCCCCTTTTTTTCTGGCTAGCGTCCTAGTTTGGGTCATATATTTAATCCCTTTTGAATTGGCTTGGTGCATGGTAAGAGATAAGGGGAAGAGAACCTGCTTTTTATCTATATAAATACAACTATATAATTTTCCCAGAACTGCTCAGGAAAGTGTGCTTTTTCCAATGCGTGGTCTTTGTGATTTTGTCCCAGATTCCTTGGTGGTCAACTTGTAGGTTCATTTCTGTGTTATTCCGTTGCACTGCTATTTGTGATTCTTCATGGCAGTCCCTGCTGTTTTGTTGCAGTTTGTGGAGTGCGTGGTGGGAGGACACGTCCAGCTCTTTCTCAGGATTGGTTTGGCTTTTCCGACTGTTTTGTGATTCTCTAAGAGTATTTTGTCTCTTTCTCTGAAGAACACCATATATGTATTTTGATAGGCATTGCACTAACATAAAAAAATCTCTTTGGACAACCGTGCCATTTTCATATTCATTCTTCCAATCCGTGAACGTGAGGCATCTTTTCCAGTTTTGGTGTTTAGATGTTTCACAGCTTTCAGTGTAGAGCTCTTCTACCTCCTTGGTTTTAATGAGTCACGAGTATTTGGCACATGGGGTTTCTGTTTTAATTAATTTTAGCTAGTCCATTATTGAGATACCTAATCTGTAGAGTCGTTCAAGGGTGCAAAGAGCATATATTATTTAGAATTAGCCTAGTTGGGCACAGCGTGGGTGATCTCAGCCAGGAGCCCATCAAACAGGACATCTTTCCATCATCCTGTTTGAGCTGGAGTTTGTTAGCTTTGACGTGCACAGTGAATACGATGTGTGGTCTCCTGTCTCGGGTCCAGGGCACTCGGTGATGGCCTGGTGGTTAAGCCTGTTTCTCCCGGGGCATCTTTGAGCGGCTCGGGAGCTGTAGTTGCTGGTGCTGCCAGAAGGTGGGGCGAGTGAGTAGAGAGCATTGTTCTGTGACTGGGTGAACCTTTCTGCGGCGGTCTTGGCTTTCAAACTTTTGCTTTGGCTTCAGCTTTGGGGAGGGAAAGGGCTTTGTTCTTTGTGTTCAATGACATCCTGGTGGAAAGATGCATTGAATGCATTTCTTTGCATTGAATGTTTCCCCGCATCCATTGAGGTAATCATATAGCTTTTGTCTTTTATTCTATTGATACTTATTATGCATATTGACTTGTCTGTGCTGAACTGCTCTTTTATTCATGAAAAATTTTGTATCTAGATTTATCCTAGATGTCAGTCTGTATTTTCTGTTTTTTGTTGTGTGTGTTTTGACCCCCTAGAATGAGATTGGTAAAATTGTCTCCCTTTCAATTTTCTGGAATAATTTTAGAAAAAGTGTTTTTTTTTTAAACATTTTCTTTTTAATATAGTTAACATAGTTGAGAGGAATTCACCCCACATGGGCCTCTGGTTAAGGTGGGGAGGGTCAGGTGTGGAGGAAGGTGGGTGGGACAAACGATGCAGTTATTGCCTTCTTCTGCCCTGTATCCACAGGGGAGGAGGGGAAGAAGGCCTCTCGTTGTGAAACCACATCAGCACCCAGGGACTGGGGGTGGACCTTGATGTGGGGAAGAATATTCAGAAGGTGTTACTTGTGCTTTTGATAGTTCTGAGAAGTTGTTGGTTTCATGCTCCAGGGTTGAGAAAAAAAAAAAATCTAAGATTTACTGGTTAACAAAGCCCACCTTAGTACATCCATAGACTTAGGAACGTGCTGGAGAGTTCGGTCAGGAGAATTGTTCAACCTGTTTTGCTTTCCATCCTGTGATGAAGCAACATGGACTTAAAGAACTTCATGTAACTTTGTAAATAACTTCATCACTCCCTAATTTTGTAATGAGAAGGCTGGGTTCCTCTTCCCTTCTCGTTTGTGCATGTATCCTCACAGTGAATGTAATTCTTCCGGATGTGTTCATGACGGCTGTTAGGATCATTATATTTTTTTGGTACAAGTCTCTCTTAAGCATTTCTTGTAAGGCTGATCTGGTTTTGGTGAACTTCCACAATGTTTGCTTGTCAGAGAAAGTTTTATTTATCCTTTATTTCTGATAAATCAGAAATGAATACAGTGGAGCAAGTGGAGAGTCTCCAAAATAGAATGAAGGAGGCAGAAGAAAGAATCTCAGAATTGGAAGATATTTCCTGTCACCAGGGGAAAACAAAAAGCTGGAAGCAGAGCTGGGTCAAGCTAAAAAAAGTATTCAAGAATTGAAAGACACTATTAAAAGGCCAAATGTAAGAGTTACGGGAGTCCCAGAAGGTGCAGAAAGAGAAACTGGGATTGAGGCTCTTGTGACTTGTAAGAGCTTCTCACATAGTCAATCGAAACTCAGCGTTGGGGCAGATCTTGGAGTGGTTCATGGTGTTAGTTTTGCAGTCATTGCTTACACAGAGTGTGTTCTGTGCAGTGAGAGGACTGATGTGTGGTGGCCTATACCTATGTTAGAACATCTCTGATATTAACAATAAAATAACCATAAACCCTTCTCTTCCCAAATGGAGCATTATTAGCAATGATAATTTCTCTGTCTTATCGCTCTGCCTTTCTGTCACAGTATTTGTTGCCTGAAACTTGAGATTTCCAGAATCTGTCTCAAAAGCTTTATCATATGCACACATATTGATGCGTAAGAAATACAATGTTCAAAAAAAGAGAAATATAACGTTCCATTTTTAAAGTTAGAATATGTATCACTGTAGCTTTTTCATAGATTCAAAGAAATGTATGGGGTCAAGATCGTGTAGGTTTTGTGCAGTGCTTGGGTCCATGTTCCTGTCTCCAACGCAAGAAAAGGATTCCGTATGAGATAGAGGCAAAGGACAGCAAACAAAGCACGATTTATTGACATGCAAAGTGTGGACTTGCTCAGGGGAGCTGCACTCACGGAGATTTGGATTGTCGCGTTATATAACCCGAAAGCAAAAGGGAGATGGTATCTGAGACAACTCTTAAGGAAAGAATCAAAAGAAACAGAGTGGGGAAGGGCTTGGGTATTGGCCATTTCCTTGTCCTTTTGTAGAAATGTTGGAAGTGTCATGGCATCCGGTGCACAATGGAAGTGGGAATGTTAGCCATGTAATGACATTATGAGCTGTAGATGGGCATGGGCACGTAGCTGGGAGCCATGTTGGTTATTTTAGCTGACATCTATTCTAAGTGGCACTTCAGGGCAGGGCAGGGATTTTGGTGGTGGTGGCAATGCGGCGGTGTGGGCGAGGCTGCAAGGAGCTGGCCGGACCTCATCTTCTCCTGGCCTACATTGTGTCTACATTGTGTCTGCAGTTCAGCATGCTGTGACGTATGCTCTCTGTGACACAGACACGTTCATTGCTGAATGAAATGACAGCCGTTTATGACTTTGCAGTTAGAAACATTGTTGTCTAGGTTGCCAGGGACACAATTATATGAATTTCTTTTGGAATTTTTGTATTGAAGTTGAGTGTTTAATTTTAGGATGCAAATTTATTTTCTTTTTTAATGTTTTAATTTAATTTTTAAATTTTATGATGCAATTTTATAGGCCCTGGAATTTCCCTTCCCCTCCCTGGATTGCCCCCTCCCCACTGATTTCCCCCATATTTTTATGATAGTATGCTTCTTCATAAACTGTCATAAATCCATCATTCTGCTATCTAAGTGTATCCTGACATTGCAGATACAGACAATGGCAGACAGTCCAGCATCCTATTGTCAAGATATATTTAATAGTTTCATTGGGAGTCCATCTTTAGTTTGGAAGTAGAGATGCATACTGCATTGTATCTTCACATCTGGATATGATAGTCTCTGTTATATCATTGCTATATATTCCCTTAAATGAATAGCCATAAAACAAAATCAACAACAAGAATAAAGTTAAACATTTTAAGGCACCATGAAGTTAAATAACATGCTACTGAATGACCAATGTGTCAATGAAGAAATGAAAAAGAAAACAAAAAGCCTTCTTGGAGAAAACGATGCTACTGTATGTATGACCTGTGAGTCAGTGAAGAATTTAGTAAGAGAAAAGAAACTATTTTGAAGAAATGAAAATGAAAACATAAGTATCCAAAACTGAGTTGTAGCAAAAACAGTATGGAAAGGGCTATGATGGTTGTCTTATATCCGAGATTCTACTGTTTTTACCTGCCTTCCCTACTAGCATGTTAAAGTTCTGCTGGTCTGTATCTCTTCTAAAAGTTGGTTTCATCAAAAAAATTTTTTTTTTTTTGCAAATTTAAGCAGATTCTTAGTTGTCATAAAAGTGTACATCTATATGGTACAGCATGACATTTTAATATCTGTATATCATGTATAATGATCAAATTATATCAGATAGCAGCTTTTGACTGGAATTCTTGCTTGTTCCAAAATGAATAATGTAAAATTATATTTCATTATCATCTTGGTCTAAGTTTCTATGACTTTTGGTGACCAGTTACTCTTTTTAAGAATTTGTAATTCTGAAGCATGTATGTTTTATTTTATTTTGGGATTGAATCTGTGTATCTGAATCTTATATCCTCTGTACTCATTTCCCACAGCCTGCTCAGGAAATAGCTGCTGTGTTTCAAGACACCCCGTATCTTAAACAAGACCCTCTTTAAGAAGCTGAATTCTAGATTCACCACTTCTGTGCAATTGTCTCTTGTTAGTATCAGTGGGCTTAGGGTGCTTTGGACGGACGCTGATGGTCTCCCCATGCCCTACTAGCCAAAACATAAACTGGTGCAAGGCATTTCTCGATGTGTAGCAAGAACTTAAATCTTTGATCACTTTGGCTGGCAGTGTGTTTTCTAAGAATCTCTCGTAGGCTCATAAGAATCCTAGCTAAATCAAAAGTGATTTAGTGTCTAATAGCCAGGTAAGCTATAGGACCACTGGGCAGTTTGCATGGGGAAAAGGAAACTCATCAAGAAATCTTACATATATGCCTCTGCGCCAAGTGAAGGGAGGCAAAGAGAGCAGAGCGTGGTTTGTGTTCTCCAGTTAGAATTGCGAACAGGATTGAAGAAACCTTCAAAGAGGCATACCAGTGGAATCGGGGCAGGGAGGTGGGAAGGCATGATGTGACACTGACCCAGGTCTCTGGCTCACTTACACATAGAAATTGACAAGAGGACAATGGTTCAACTCAGACATGGTTTATTGGGGGGCCTGCGCCTGAACACAGAGCTGATAGCATGGAAAGAAGAGGTTCCATCGAGTGGCTCTCTGTGGGAGCAGCCCAGGGGTTTTATTAGCTGGAGGAGGTGTGACCATGCCTCTCTGTGCTTTCTCCTCAGTACTTGAGTTTGCACCTGGCCCAGAGCTGTTTGTACATTCAGGTGCGTCTTTTGCACACAACAAGCTCAGCATTGTTGTGTTGCTCGCTGTTGCCTCTGAAATAATATCATATCTTGGTTGATATGTTACAGGTGGGGGCAGTCCCTGATGGGATAGAAGGGGTCTTTTGTGGTTAGTCTGGGTGATCTTTTCTCTTGATTGCTTTGGAGTTGGAGACAGCTACACGTCAGGTTGAAAGAGACTTGATTTTGTGGATCCCATTTCTATCCTGTCTCAGATGCGTCTCCTAGTGTCAAACTGAGTTCCCAGTTAGAGAGATGGCGACACCTTCGCATAATGAGTGCTGTGTCTGACTACGCCCTTTAGCTACCCAGAGGACATTTTAGAGTGGTGAGCGGGAGCGTTAACACATGACATTTGTTCCAGACAGAGAGGAGATAGCTCCTGGGATTCCACAACATGTCTGGGGGAGAATTAGCAGGACATGTAGGTCTGGGTGGTCAGGAAGAAGTAAAGGAACAGAAGAACTTGAGTGCTGCAGGTAACATGGCCTCATTTGTAGCTGCAATGTTGTCATGGCTACACTTCTTTGGTTTGCATAGAGAGACTGCGGTGCTGTCAATCACCAACACCCCCTCTCAGCCTGGGGAGTGGGCTTCTGTGCAGAGAGGGGCAGCTGCATGGCAAACCACACACCTGCAAATGGAGAAACAACTGCTCGGATTAGAGTGAGTCAGTGATGGAAGCAGTGTTCTACAGTATGTACAGGCTTTCCTGAGGACTCAGGGAATATTTTCCAAATGAGGAGACTTCTTATTGGGACTTGAATGTCTGTTAGGAGTGTCAAGGGACTTCAAAGGTGTGGGCATCAGGGAGTTTGCCTTTGAGCTGCCATTCAATGGTGGAATTGGTGGCCAGAGGCAACTGCCCTGGGATGAGAGAAGGGAGTCAGGAAACACCCAGCTTTCAGGCTGGTTTCCTTGGTGAATGCTGTGCCTCTTATCAGTGTAGACACTCTTGGGAGACGGAGAATTCTGTGTCATGAGCTGGCAGATGTCTCTGAAGAGCAGTGAAATGTGCGCAGCCAAGAGTAGGTGATGTCTGGGCGTGCTGCTGTCACCAGGTCCTTGAGCTTTAGAATCCATTTCCCCCTCTGGATGTCGCTGGCGGCCCCAAGTATCTGCCAATCCAGGATAATCAGCTTCAAGAAGGAGTTTCTCTAAAGAAAACCTCATTTACTCATGACAAAAACAGAGGTAGAGAAATGTGGTCCCCAAAGAATCTGACTCTCTGAGAAGCAGTTTGCCAGGGCAAGGCTTGGGGTCATCCAGGACTTGGGGGCAGAGCAGGAGCAGTGGGAGGAATGCTGTATGCAGGGACCATCCAGGATCTACAGGGAGGGGTAGGAGAGCCCTCACTGCCCAAGCAGCAGGTGCCTTGCTACACTGCTGTCTTAGAATCCAGATGCACATTTGTTTCTGGAGCTTTGCCTGTGTTGACCAGTGTCCTGGCCATTTGTGAGTACAGGTCTGCAACAAGCTTTCCTGGACCATTCTCTGATGATTCAACTCTTTCAGAATCTCTTGCCAGGTCAGTGCCTCGTTTACGCTGTCTGCTTTTAGATGTAGCTCTTTGGAATCACATTTTTTCCTCTCTCCTCTCATCTTTGCTCACCTGCTGTGTGTTCCCACAGAGATTCCCTTGTGCCCAGCTCACAGGAGCTCTCCCGAGTGTGGAGCCATCAGCCCTGAAGACCAGGCGGACAGCCTCAGCCTGGGAGTGCTGGAGTGATCCCTGATGGGCACAGTGTTTGTGCTCCTGAGGACGATTTGCCAGTCTGTCCTGACTGAGTCTCTACAGTTCCAAGCAGAGTGTGTGGAGAAGGAGGAGGAGGAGGACAACATGAAGAGGAAGAAAGACGGGCTAAGAGAACGTCTTGGCGCCTGGGGCTACCATCATGGTGATTACATTCTTGCCATTTTTGTTTTCTATTTTGATTTTATAGAAATGCTTTGTTCACTCATGGTACTCTACAGCTGAAGCATTTACTGATCTGTGCCTCCCTTTATGTGTCTGTAGAATGGGGAAGGTGACAGCGCTGGGCACACACAGTTGTTAGAAAAGCTAAATGGGAATGAAGTCTGGGGCAGGTGGTTGGTCTAGTAGGTGAGATGCCCACGTCCCACACTGGAGTGCCTGGGTGGGAGTCCTGGCTCTGCTCCTGATTTCAGCTTCCTGCCCATGCACATTTTGGGAGGGATCAGGTGATGGAAGGATCAAGCTTTTCCCTAAGGAATTTTGAGTTTTGTCATTCTCCTTTCCTTCTGAAGTGATCACCTGAGGGGTCAGCTGAGCCTAAGCTTGGGTTGGGAAAGCAGAAGTGCATTGCTAGAGTGTCAGAGAAATGTCTTCCTATGTCCTTTTGCTTTTGGTGTGTCTTTAGATGGGGTGGATGTTCCCCAAAGCTGGGGTGGGGACCGATCAGGGCGTCTTCCTTCCCTGGAATCTAATATAAACTCGCTGGGGAGTCGCTCCTGCCTCTGCCCCCATGGCCTTTTGGTTAATCTCCGTAGAGGACAGCTTGAATGGGAGGAAGTTCACAACTCCTTTTTAAATGTTTATTTCTTTAAGCATTTTTAAAATTGATTTGAAAGCTTTAGAGAAGTGAGACTGAGGGGGAGAGAGAATTTTCTGTCCTCTTGTTTGTTTTCCAGTTGATTGCAGTTGGACCAGTTTAAGCCAGTAGCTAGGAATCCAATTCAGGTCTCCCAGTGTGTGGAAGTGAGTCAGCTACTAGAATGATCAGTGATGCCACCAAGGGTGCGCATGCGCAGGAAGCTGCAGTTGGGAGTAGAATTGGGACTTGATAGCGGAACTCCAGTATGGGTGTCCCTAGTGGCGTCTTACCTGCTGTGCCAAATGCCTGCTCTGGTATTTCTTATTCTTTGCCTCCCTAACAACTTCTGACATGGCTCACTTGGCCAGTGAATAATATGCTTTCTTGTGGAGACATTGGTCGCTTGCAATAGATCATGAAAACATTTCCTGATGCTTTGCCAAGGTTCATCCTTGAGACGTGCTCTCCAGTTTATCGGCCAGCCGCCTAGTGAGTTCTTTGCGCCTCTGAGATTACTTCACAGAGTGTCATGTCAATTCCAGAAAAAGTATTTTTTGTTAAATTCTTAAGCTGTACCCTGCCTTCAGTATTTTTTTCTCATCCCTTTAAAGGCCTAGTTGGCTTACACAACATTGGACAGACCTGCTGCCTTAACTCCCTGATTCAGGTATTCATAATGAATGTGGAATTCACCAAGATATTGAAGAGGTAAGTCTGTTATTCAGTCTGCTAAACATGTATAGTATTTTAATTATGGAGCATTCGGTTATTCACAATGCATTGGACTTTTAGAAGACTTCTTTAAAAGATACTAGCAAAAAGATCCTTTTCTGCCTCACATAAGAAAGTCTAAAAATATGTAAGTGCCTAGTCCTAACCTCAGATCTATGGTTTCAGTTGACCTGGGGTGGGGCCCAGGTATTTGAACTTTTATATTTCTTAAATTTATTTGTGAAAGAGGTAAGGGCAGGGGACAAGAAGGAAGGGGAAAGGAATCAGAGAGCAGAGAGAGAGAGAAAGAGAGAGAGAGAGAAATCCCATCCACTGGTTCACTCCCTACATGCTCCAGTCTCACAGTTTGGGCCATAACCAGGAGCCAGAAATGTAATTCAGGTCTCTCCTGTGGGTGACAGGAACCCTAATCACTTGGGTCATCATCACATTCCTTCAGGGTCTGCATTAACAGGAAACAAGAGTCCGGAGCCGGAGCTGAGAATTTCGTTGCCAGGCATTGTGTTGTGAGATGTAAGCATTGCAGTGCCCAGGTTAAAGGCCCACAGCTATGATACTTCTAAAAAGGCTCTTTTGGTGATTTTAGAAACGTATCCAGAATTGACAGTTACTGATTTGGTTAAAAGGGAACTAGGTCAGTCTTAGAGAAAATGTCAGTGGGCATCCTCACACATAAACACTCTCTCTCTCTTGCTCTGAGATTTCTTCTTTTTCTCACCATTGACACAGGCCATTGAGAGATGTCTATAGTCCACTGAGTCTATGCTGAAGGACACTGACAGCTGTCGTGTTGCCCGCACTGGGCATGACTCAGTGTTTGGTTTTTATTTGGAGTGTATCAGGTTGGACATGTCACTGCCTGCCTTGGATGTGGACTTAGAACTCTGTCCTTCTCTCTATTGTGCTTTTGAGCTGAGTCATCAGGCATGTTGATGCTGCTCTCTCTCTCTCTCTCTCTCTCTCTGTTCTTTAAAAAAATATATACTTATTTGTATTGGAAAGGCAGATCTACAGAGAGACAGAGAGGAAGATCTTCTGTCTGCTGGTTCACTCCCCAAGAGGCTGCAACAGTCAGAGTTGAGCCAATGTGAAGCCAGGAGCCAGGAGTTTTTTCCCAGGTCTCCCAATTGAATGCAAGATCCCAAGGCTTTAGGCCATCCTCCATTGCTTTCCCAGGCCATAGGCAGGGAGCTGGATGGGAAATAGAGCAGCTAGGATGCAAACTGGTGCCCATATGGGATGCTGGCACATGCAAGGTGAGGATTTAGCCACTGGGCCGTTGTGCTGTTGATGCCTCTTTGGAGAGGGACGCTGCACAACCAAGTTCAGCGACATGGTGATTCTCAATATTGGTTTCCCATGCAAAGTTTCTGGGAACTTTAAAAATTGTGTTAAATGGGTCCCACTGCAAGAGTTTAGTTCCTGTTATAGTGATCTGGATATTAAAAACAAAACAAAACAAAATGTTTCCCAAGTGATTCCAATGTACACCCCCATCGAGAACTATGTGGGTAAGAAGGTTCCTGGTTGCTTTTATTTGGCAGGATAAAAGTTCCAAGAGAAGTGGAAGACCAGAAGAGAAATGTCCCTTTTCAATTGCTGTTATTGCTAGAGAAGATGCAGGACAGCCGGCAGAAGGCAGTGAGACCCCTGGAGTTCGTCTCCTGCCTCCAGAAGAACAATGTACCAAGTAAGGCATTCCTTCCTGGCACCTGGCTACTGATCTGAAGGGGACAGAAGCTTGAGATGGGTGGGGAGGAGGGACAGAGAGAGGAAGGGGTGGGGAGAGAGAGACAGAGGTAGAGAGAGAGAGAGAGCGCTCTTCCACAGTTGTCAGGGCTGGGCTGAGCTGAGCCAAGCGCTTCTTCTAGGTCTCCCATGGGGCTGGTGGGGCTCAACACTGAGGCACTTTGATCTTTCACCGCTTCTTCTCCCAGGTCATTAGCAGGGAGCAGGATTGAAGTAGAGCTGCCGGAATGTGAACTGGTATCCACAACGGGATTCTGGTGTCACAGGCAGTGGGCATACTCGCTGTGCCACACCATCAGGCCTCCCCCTGGCCCCCCATAACTCATTGTTTTATTGATTTGTCCACTACTGGACACACAGAGTGCATCTGTGTCTTAGCTGGTGTGAATAGCACTGCCACAAACACGGTGGGGCGTCTCTTGGACGAGGTTCTTCCTTTTCCTTTGACTCTATACCCAGTAGAGGAATTGCAGATCCTACAGTCATTCTGTGTCTAGGTTTCCCGAGGCGATCTGTCCTGTTTTACATCTTTACTAACAGTGTGTGTGAGTGCTCCCTGTCTTTCTCTATGTCCTTTCCAGCATTTAGTATTTTTTGTGTCTTTCAACGATGACACTCTGAATTGAAAAATCAAAACCAATCACTGATTGTGATTTTCATTTATATATTTTCTAGATTTATTTATTTTTTTAAAGATTTATTTTTATTAATTTTTTTATTGGAAAGGCAGATATACAGAGAGGAGACACAGAGAGGAAGATCTTCCGTCCAATGATTCACTCCCCAAGTGAGCGCAACGGCTGATGCCGATCCGAAGCCAGGAGCCTCTTCTGGGTCTCCCGCGCGGGTGCAGGGTCCCAAAGCTTTGGGCCGTCCTGGACTGCTTTCCCGGACCACAGGCAGGGAGCTGGAAGGGAAGAGGGGCTGCCGGGATTAGAACCGGCGCCCATATGGGATCCCTGGTGTGCAAGGCGAGGACCTTAACCACTGCGCCACTGCGCTGGGCCCTAGATTTATTTATTTTTTTATTGGAAAGGCAGACATACAGAGAGAAGGAGAGACAGAAAGGTCTTCCATGTGCTAGTTTGCTTGCCAAGTGTCTGCAATAGTTGGAGCTGAGCTGATCCGAAGCCAGGAGCCAGGAACTTCTTTCCGGGTCTCCCATGCTGGTGCAGGGTCCCAAGGCTTTGGGCCGTCCTCGTCTGCTTTCCCAGGCCACAGGCAGGAAACTGGATGGGAAGTGGAGCTGCTGGGATTAGAACCAGTATCCATGGGATCCCGGCGTGTTCAAGGCGAGGACTTAACCATTACACTGTCACGCCGGGTCCAAGAGTTCAACTTTCCACATGCAGTATATGACGTTAGCTCTCGGCTTGTCATATGTGACCTTTTCTGTGTGTTTGCCAGTGTTCACACTGCTCTTGGGCATCCTGGAGGCCCATTCCACCATTCCAGTTGTATTTCCACTTTCCTTTAGCCCTCCTTAACAATTGGGAAGATTTGTCTAGATAGAGAAATAGACATCACTGCCCAGAATAGAACATCCGCTGTCGATGCGCAAGGCTGCAGTCTGGAGTTTGGAATATAACCTGTCATGTGGATGGCCAGTACTCAGTTCCCTGAGCCATCACCCTCTCATGTGATGCTCGTGTCCCAAGTGGTACTTGCTTCTATTTATTTATTTTATTTATTTATCTATTTATTTATTAGAAAGGTAGATATACAGAGAGGAGGAGAGATAGAGAGGAACATCTTCCGTCTGTTGATTCACTCCCCAAGCGGTCTCGATGCCCGGAGCTGAGGCAATCTGAATCTCTTCTGGATCTCCCATGCAGGTGTAGGGTCCCAAGGTTTTGGGCCATCCTCCACTGCTTTCACAAGCAGGGAGCTGGATGGGAAGCGAGGCTGCTGGGATTAGAATCAGCACCCATATGGGATCCTGGTGTGTGCAAGGCGAGGACTTTAGCTGCTATGCTACAGTACCAGACTCACCTGTTTCTCTTTAAAAAAAAATTTATTTATTTGAAAGGCAAAGCAATAGGGTGGGTGAGAGGGAGAGAGAGAGAGAGGTCTTCAATCTTATGGTTTACTCCCAAAATGACCACAATAGTGGTACCTGGGCTGCTTGGAAGCCGGGAGCCAGCAGCCAGGAGCTCCTTCCATGTCTTCCACATGGGTGCATGACTCCCATTATTTGGACCATTTTCTGCCCCTTCCCCAAGCACACTTGCAGGGAGCAGGATCAGAAGCAGAGCATCCCTGACTGGAACTGGTGCTCATATAGTCTGAGCTGATCTACCTTCTGCTTCCCAGTGCTGGCTCCTGGCTCTTCAGTTCAAGATGAGTTCTCAAAAATATATATAGTGCTGAGTTTTCATTCATTGACCATCCCATAGGTAGTGCCAACTTGGGCTTTTTGGGAGAGAAGAGGGCCCCCACAGGACAAGGGATCCACGGGCATCGAGGTGCCAGGGCCCAATGGCATGAGAGGCTCTCCAAGGACCTTACTAACTGGGCGATTGTTTTTCTCTCTGGTCAGTGTTTGTTCAGCATGATGCTGCTCAGCTCTACCTCACGATTTGGAACCTCATTAAGGCTCAGATCACGGATGTGGACTTGGTAAGGACCTGGAACTGGGGCACAGCGGGGTTACTGACTGAACTCATCAATTGTGGTTCGTATGTTGCACAGAGAGGAACGAAAATTAATCCACAGAAAATGCCTATTGCCGTTCCCTCACATGGTCACTGTGACTCATTGTCGCTTTTGTGAGTAGGCCCTCTGAATGGCTGTCACTGTGCAGCTCCTAGCTGGTGGCTCCCGTCTCTGTGAGTTGGCCCAGGCTGGCACCTGCTTCTTGCCCGTTGATGTCTCGCCTCGTCTCTCACGCAGGTGCAGCGGCTCCAGGACTTGTATAAGATCCAGATAAAGGAATGCTTGGTCTGCCTCGACTGCACCACGGAGAGTAGCAGAGACAGTAGCTTGCTGACGCTCCCTCTCAGCCTTTTCGACCTGAACTTAAAGCCGCTGGGAACACTGGTGAGAGATTTGTCATGGTGGATCAGTGTTCCCACAGGACTCCGTGTTCTGGTCCCTTTGCTTCTTTCACCTGCCCTGGGCTGTTCAGTGTCACTTTCTATTTCATTTGCCAGGATGTGGCCAAGGGCTACCTTGATTTGGCAAAAAGTATTTTTAACCCTTACTTCTACTTTCCTTTGCTGCTTCCTTAATAGATGCCGCTACTGTTTGGTTCCCCCAAGCAGGGAGCACTTTCTGCGAACTGCAGGTGTCCCGCAGTGGGTCAGACATTAAAGGCGCTGCGTAAGCAATTCAGAACTGTTGAACTACCAAAGCACTTGAGCAGTGCCCTTGGAGCATGCCCCATGTTGGGGACCCTGGGATGGGTGGGAGGCTGGGTGGGGCTTCTCCCTTTATCCTCCCCTCTTAGCCCAGATACAGAAAAAAAAAAAAAAAGAATGTGGGAACGCTGGTCTTATCCACTTTCCTATAACTGTTGTCCCTTTGTGCCCTAATCAACTATGTAAAGGTTATAAAAATAAAATAACACTAATTGAAAAAAAAAGGTGCTGCGGGGCTCAGGAGGCATTGGGAGAGCTTGCTTGTGCCTCCCCCAGCTGGGTGGCAGGCTGGACTCCGAACAGGAAATAGCAGCCTGCTTTGTCTTTGCTTTCCTGCATGTCACAGGAGGACGCCCTGCAGTACTTCTTGCAACCCAAGGAGCTATCAAGCCAAAGCAAGTGCTTCTGTCAGAACTGTGGGAAGAACACCTACAGGAAACAGGTACTCCTTTCCCTAAAATACAGTGTCTCCCAGGTCTCGGGGGGTGATGGGGGGAGGCCCAGGCAGGCTGCACCAGCAGAGGGCACCTTGTGATGCATGATGGAGGGTCAAGGTCAGGCAAGCACCAGGGGTCCTGTGGCTTCTGATTTCCAGAGCTGTAGCTAGGGCTACTCAGATCACACCCCTGACAGGGACTGAGCCGTTTAAGCAGAAAGAGCAGCTCCGTCAGAGTTGGATCAGTTCCCTGGGGAAGACATCAAAGTTCTGCTGGGTTCAGGTGCCCGTGGGAGATGGATAGTGGAGGCCACGTGTTGTGCGTCTCATGGAGGAGTCCATGAGTCAGTGACCCCGAGTCATGTCAGAGAGCTTCATTGCTGCTTAACTTTGTTCTTCCCAGGCTTTGAAACTGACCCATCTGCCCTCAGCTTTGACCATCCACCTCATGCGCTTCTCCGCCAGGAATTCACAGACACAGAAGGTCTGCCACTCCGTCTCTTTCCCCGAGAGCTTGGATTTCACTCAGGTGCTTCTGAGTGAACAAGACCTCAGCGATGACGTCAAGGACCAGGTGAGAAGCTGGCCTCGCTCTGGCCTTGTGTCTCATTAGACGCCATACTTCCTGTTTCCCCAAGCATCCCTCGATGCGTCAGTGCTCAGCTTGGAAGTTCTTCCCCAGGCCACAGGATCCCAGACTAAGCTATGAGTTAAGCGGGTGAACACTAGTTGAAAATACCAGCTCAGTTGCCCAGTTCTGCGTTTTTCTGCCACCCTGTCCGCTAGGAAATCCTGTCCCCTGCTGGCCACGGGCAGGAGAACAACCACAGCCTGGTGGGATTCCTGCAACAATGAGCCACACTCAGCTTCCCTGATTTTGCTTTTACTCATATTCCTTTTATCTTTCTTATTCCTCCCAACAAAAATGTAATGCACAAATTTGCATATATAATGTGCTACTGTAACGTGTGTGTATATTGTGGGGTGACTAGTTCAAGTTAATCAACGTTATCTGTCACCTCACACACTAATTCTTTTGAAAAAATGATTTAAAAATTAGCATGCAATACTTATACATATTTATGGCATACAGAGTAACAACACATATATCTTTTGTGGTGAGAAGATGTAAAATACTTATTTTTTAAACAATTTTCAGGTATGCGATTCGTTGGCATTAACTAAGTTACTGTGCTTGGCTGGGTTCACAGGTGTGCTGTAACCTGGAGCTTCCTTGTCACTTCTCTGGCTCTCCTCTCCTGCTAAGCTTTGTTTCCTGGCACTCATTCAAACCTTGTTCTCCTTGCCACAGCTACTGCTGCTGCAAGCGACAGCCGCGTTGACTTTTATGGTTAGGCAAAATATTGACTGCCACCACCACAGGGGCGGAGCCTCTGCCTCCAAAGTTTCTTCCCTTCATGGGTCCAAACTTTGAAGCTTGATTGTTGTCATTGCCAAAATCATTGTCGCTTCCACGGTCTCTGCAATTGCTCCCGCTGGCACCGCCCAAGCCGCCTCTGCTGTCGTGACAGCTGCCATTCTCTCTATAGCTAGTGCCCTGCTTTCCAAAACCCTCTCCACCACTTTCCCAGTCTCTGCTGCCTCCAGAGCAAGCAGGGCTGCCTGCTCCACAACCACCAGGATTACCAATCCATCGCAACCGTCCCCACTACCACCATAACCACCGCCACCTTGGCTGCCACCAAAGCCGCCACAACCACTCAAGGTTCCTCCTGGACCCAAAATGATCATTGCCACCAAAACTACCGCCACGCCCATCACCAATGTTTCCAGAACCACTTTGACCTCTTGGGGTTGATGAAACAAGCCATCTCCTTGCTTGAACAGGGCCTTTCTTATTTCACAGTTGTGACCATTCACAGCGTGGTATTTCTGCATGGTAGTCTTATCCACGGAATCGTGGTCATCAAAAGTACCACGAGCAAAGCCCCTCTTCTTGCCTCTGCTTTCATCAATCATGATCTCGATCATTTTGATTTTCCCATATTGCTTAAAATAACGTGGGAGGTAACGCTCGTCAGTGTCTAGGCAAATTAAAGAAAGGCCCTCGATAAAGGTCTTTTTCACAGGTAGATTGGCACTGGGTCTTGGGGAATCTTCTCTGGAGACAGCCCCCTTTGGTTCCCGCACTCTTCCATCCACTAGCATGGCCTTGCATTCATGGCTGTGTCCATGCCTCCACGGTGGTGTAGGTGACCCTTCAGCCACTGGAGTGCTTGGTGTTCAGATCCCATCCCACGCAGTCTGTGAGCGTTCCCCACTGCTTAAAATGGCTCCACGGACTCTCGTGGCTCATTTGGCAGCTCAGCCCTCTGATGGAGAGATTCTGCGGCTGTTTGCGCTCTTCGGGAAGCTCTGACCTAACAGCAGTGTGAAGAGAAGAGAGGGCGATGCTTCCTTTGGTAGTGTCCACAAGCAGAAAGCCAAGAGGTATTTATTTATTTGAAAGAGTTAGAGTTAGAGAGAGAGAGAGAGAGAGAGAATGAGAGAGAGAATCTTCCAATCGCAGATCCCCAAATGGCTGCAATGGATGGAAGCTCTCATCTGCTTTTTTTCCCAAGTGCATGAGTAGCGGGTTGGATCAGAAACAGAGCAGCAGGTACTCAAATCAGCACCCATGCGGAATGCTGACACCATTCCCAGCACCCAGTTTCCAAGCTGCGTTCTTTTGTTTCTCTTACACAGACGTCATGATGATGTTACTCCTCTTCTTTAAACACTCTGTCCCCCCACCCCCATCACTCAAGGAATAAAGTTTGAATTTTTAACTTGGCCTTTGTATTTTGCTTTCTTGTGACTTCTGAGCACCCTCACAGCCTTCTGTGTCTGCAGTATGCTATGTTCTTTTCCACCACTGAGTCTTTCAGTTTCTGAGTCTACATTAAAAATGATATCCCTTCCTATAACCTGTCTTTTCAGATCAGCCCAACTTTTTCTTGTCTGGGGAGATCCCTCCAGCCCCTCAGCCCTTCCTTGCCTTCTTGTTCTTTCCCTATTCTGGACAAAAATGTACACTTCTCAGATAACCTCTGCAGAATCTGGTACAAAACACACCATTATAATTGTGGTTTAGCCATTGTTTCTCGGTTAGCTAGGAAGGTTCCTGAGGCCAAGGACTGTGCTTTATTGCCTCTGCAGTAGCGATGCCTGGCAGAGAGCAGGCTGTGGATACATGTGTGATGACAAGGGGGATGACAGGTTAATCATTCCATGCCTTCTGCCCTTCCAGGTTGGAGGACAGTATGAACTCTTTGCCGTGATCGCACACATGGGAACGGCAAACTTTGGTCATTACTGTGCCTATATTCGGAACTCTGTGGATGGAAAATGGTTCTGCTTCAATGACTCCAATGTTTGCAGGGTGAGAAACATTGTCTAAATTGCTTCTTTACTTGGATTAGCCTTATGGAACCAATTCTGAGCCCAGGATGGCAAGAATCCTGCAGGTCAAGACTAGCTGCGCTCTCTGGTGCCTTTTCCTCATGAAAGCCCTATTTGGTTGGCAGCTCTGTGCATGGTCCACTTACCTTGCTTTCTACATTTTATGGTGCTACAGGCTTAGTGTCCTGAGGCTTCATGCTCGGTGGAAACCTCTGTAAGGCAAGAATAGTTAAAAATATGTACATCAGAACTGTGAGATAAGGCTGGCATAGCACAGCAGGTCAAGTCACGGCTTGTGACACATCAACCCATGTTAAAGTGCCCCGGTTTGAGTCCTGGATTACCCACTTCTGGTCCAGCTCTATGCTGATGCTTCTGAGAAAGGAGTGGATCACAGCTCATGGGCCTGAGTCCTGCCATCTACATGGAAGAGCAGCCTGTAGTACCAGGCTCCAGCCTCGCCCATCATTCCAGGCTCAGCCTCGCCCAGTCCCAGCTACTGTAAACACTTGGAGAATGAGCCAGCAGATGGAAGATGAAGTTTCTCTGAATACAGAAATGAAATCCTCGTGGAAAGGGATAACCAAGTGTATTTGTGTGTTTTGCTTATTTGAAAGAGAGAGTCAGATTGAGAGAGCTCCAAATTGCTTGTTTACAACTCGACTGCCCACCATGGCTGTTTCCAAGTCAATGCTGGGAGCTGGGAATTCGGTCCATGTCTTTGGGCTAGCATTTTGACATCCTGGATTAAGTCACCTCTTAGACTGATACACACACCCCATAGTAGAGTGCCTCGTTTAAACCTTGGCAACTCTGCTTCCGACCAGCATCCTGGGATCCAGAGTATGATGGCACAAGTACTTGGGTTCCTGCCACCATTGTGGGAGAACTTGATAGAGTGCTGGGTTCCTGGCTTTGGTGTGGTCCAGCCCCAGGTGTCATGGGCATTTGGAGGCTGGAGTAGTGGATGGAGTGTCTGTGTCTCTCCACGTCAACTTAGAATTACCCTTATGTTGGTGTTAGGGAAGCCATCATCAGTGTGTTTATTAGCAAGAAGCTGGAGTCAGGAGCTGGAATTGGGACTCACACCCAGGCACTGCAACACGGGACACAGGCATTTAAAGCAACATAGGCTGAAGATCTGTCCCAAACATAACCAAGCTTCCACAAAGCAATGGAGATATTAAAGTGCTTTTGTATATGTGACCTAGATGCTCCAAGCTTGGGAGTTGCTAGGGGTAGGGCAAATTACAGTACCACACATTCAGGGGGATGCTTGACTGCAATCTGTTTATTTACACACTTTAGGTATCCTGGGAAGACGTCCAGTGTACCTTTGGAAATCATAATGACCGTTGGTAAGAGGGGTGTGAGGTGATGGAAACGTTTTGAACTTTACAAGGACGGGGTTCTTGGAACTGGGTGAAACACTGAGGATGTCCTAGTGACTGTGGAGCCTCGTCTTTCAAAAATCCGCCTAGAGATCTTCTTACAGTGTAGATACCAGCAGTGCTACAAGAGAGGGAAGTTACAGGGGTGGGGGAATCTCAGATCCTATGGAATAAATCTCACATCCTATGGAATCGTACCATAAAACTAGAGAGAGAGTCTTAAACACCACTTCCTCCATCCCTCCCCTAATTGGCTTTGTAAGCAAAGTGTCGCTCGCGTAGTCATGGCACTTTCCCACTGAAGGGAAGATATAGACGCACCCCACCCAAGCAGCTCTGCAGAGACATTTTTGTGAGCTTCCATTGCTTTTTTGTTTTAAAAAAGATTTATTTATTTTTATTGGCAAGGTGGATATACAGAGAGGAGGAGAGACAGGGAGGAAGATCTTCTGTCCGATGATTCACTCCCCAAGTGAGTGCAATGGCCAGTGCTGTGCCGATCCGAAGCCAGGAACCAGGAACCTCTTCTAGGTCTCCCACGCGGGTGCAGGGTCCCAAGGCTTTGGGCCGTCCTCGACTGCTTTCCCAGGCCACAAGCAGGGAGCTGGATGGGAAGCAGGGCTGCCAGGATTAAAACCGGCGCCCATATGGGATCCTGGCATGTTCAAGGTGAGGACTTTAGTTGCTAGGCCATGCTGCCGGGCCCTTCCATTGCTTTTTAAGCGTACTTTCCCCAGCAAGGATAATAGCATATCTATTAGTATTTAGTTATTTGTTCACTAATATAACTTTCTTTCACATTTGATCATGAATTTGATATGGGGAAGTATAAACAGTTTCATTGGCTTTTGGCACAATGACTTACATTGAGTTAAGTGTTGAAAATAATTTTACAAATCAATAACTGGTGTGGGAACTGGAGAGAAAAAAGCACTGGAGACAGTGTCAGGGCACACTTAAATAACTAATGGAATTATAACTTGTTATGAAGGACTATACTGTTGTAACAATTGGGGGAAAATCAGTCCAGGGGGATGGGAATTTGGGAGAGGGACTCTCAGACCCTATGTAATTGTACCATAAAATTAAAAATTAAATAATAATAATAATAATAAAAAGCTGGATAAAGTTAAAACAGAGGGACTCCGTTAGCTTTTCTGTTGAGCTTCTGTATTAGGAGTGATGTGTGTGTGTCACGGGCAATAACTGAGACCATTGTCAGCTGCTGAGGCAGATATGATCATTTGAAAAACAGTGAACTAGATGGAATTTGAGTTTGAAACCCTCCCCAATCTTTTACTTTCCACTTTCCTCTTCTGTTTCTATTAAGCTTCTTCCTAGCTGTTCAATGTTTTGTCCATTATTTGTGTCATTCCTTCTCCTGTGATTTTGGCCAGAGGTTGGGAAACTTTGTAAAGGGACAGAGAAATATTTTAGACATTGTGTGCTCTATGTCTCTGTTGGAATGACTCAGTTCTGTGCCCTTACACCCAAAGCATGTGTAACCAGCACATGGATAAAAAAAGAATGGTTGTGTTCTAATTAAATTGACATGCAGAGGCAGAGTTGGACTTGCCTCATGGGCCCCACTGTTCATCAAGCCTGGATTGAGATGTTAACTGGTTGCAACCTAGTATTGTTTTCCCAGGTGATCATTTTGTTCCTCTCTGAGGAATAGATAGTGAAGGATGGATGAATCCAGAAGCTTGCTGATATTCCTCCCATCATGAATTAATCATGTGTCGTCTCACTGTGGACGTTTCATGTTACAATGCTAATGCATTGTCCCTTCTTTCTAGGCGCGAAACCGCGTTTCTTCTGGTTTACATGAAGGTTGAGAGCTAGTGAATGCATCCTCAACTTTCAGAAACCATCCAAATATCATTTCTGTTTTCTGTCCCTGAAAACTGCTGCTTGAAAGACTGTACAACGAGATGCATCATTGTCACCCTATGTCATTAGACCTTGTGTTCAAGCAGGGGTGAGGATGTGATGTTTCCCCTCAGGTTCTTATGCTAGAGGCTTGGTCTTCAGTGTGCCTGTGTTGAATGGATGGTATCTTCAAGAGATGGGTCCCAGCAAGAGGCAATGAGCTCCGTGTGATTCCTCCTCTTATGAATGGATGGTTCCCTTCTCTTCTGCCACATTCTTCTGCAGCTGGAGGGCCCTGACCAGGATGGTTAGAGTGGTTGAATCCTCCAGCCATCAAAATTGTGAACCAGATAATTAAGCATCTTTATAAAATACCCAGCCTTGGGTACTTTGGGTATAGCAACACAGAATGGGTTAATACAGTTACTAAGTATTTAACAAGACTGCACAGGCCCTGATCTGTCACAGTGGGTGCTCTCTCCAGGGGTCTCTGGTCACATGGTTGAACTGAGGCACTAGGTGGGAGATGGTGGGATCCAGGTGCTCCTTGGAGGACAGCACTAGCACTGGGAGCTATTTGGGTGACAGGGAGCAGTGGTACGGAGTATTTCAAAGTTTAAAAGGAGTGTGAGCATACTCTTGTGACCTGAATGATTGTCAGTCTCTATATAATTTATTAGTTTTGTAACTATAATTGATTCCATAATTTCAGCTGTTGTTATAATTCTTATTCATTTGTGTGGCAAAAATACATGGATAATTTCTGTGATATATTGTGCTGGGAAGAATAATGAATAAAGTACTTTTCCTC
>NW_024466832.1:0-85504 GCF_017591425.1 Ochotona curzoniae
TAGCTCCTGTGTCCATAGAGGAAGAAGGAGAGGGGCCTCCTTGCTGTTAAACTACCACCACACTTGGGGATGGGAAATAGGCATTTGATGATGCATAGAGACCCAGATGTGAGGCAGAACGTTTGAAAGGTATTGCTAGGGTGCTTTTGATAGTTCCTAAGAAGTTGGTAGTTTGATTGTTTCAGACTTGAGATAATCTTTCCCAGGTTCGTTGGTTGACAAAGTCCAACTTAGTGCATCCATAGACCCAGGAACATTCTGGAAAGTTCTTTAAATTGTAGTTTGGATGATGTTTACACAGTTGAGAAGGATGCATGCCCATGTAGAACACTGATTAGGGCAAGGCCCGTTGGCTGACATAGCCCACCTCAGTCTCCATTTGCCCAGATATTTGCTGTTGAGGCCTGGCTTAGAGAGTTGTCCAGTTTGTTCTGCCCTCTATCCTCTGCTATGCTACTAGCTGTCCTCTGCAGATCCCAATGAACTGCCACATCCCCATGTGTGTCTGAACATGCCGTCTAATGCACAGACTTTAGCAACTGTCAGGCCCAGTTCTGACACATGCACTCCACAGTCAAACCACAGATCCTGTGATTTTCCCCAAGTTTGCAGCTCTGAGTCCGGGAATGCAATTAGTAGAGTCTCCAAAGAAACCTCACTGAGGTGACCCCAGATCTGATGCCTATGTGTGCGAGCCAGTATGGGGTCCAGCTCAGTCCATCATCCATATCAGCCTGTACACACACTGAAGCTTGCAGTTGCTGAGTCGGTTCTGTCCCCTGCCACATCTCCCACACAAACCAATGGATACTGTGGTCCAGACTAACCCTGCCCACCACACACTCAGTCCTCACATGATCAGTGGGAACTGCAGCACAGTCAGAATGATCCCCAGTAACCTCCACCAGGCCCATCCCTTAGTCTTGGTTCCTGCACATGCCAATATGTGCAGCAGACTGATTCATTCTGTCTCATATTCCATTTGGCTTTTCTACACCCAATGGGTGCTATAGCCTCGCTCATCCCATCTGACCCCTCTACCCAGCCCACACTCATGCTGGCAGTGCTACCATCTGTCTAGCCAGGTCTATCTCCCAGCTCTGGTTCTCATGCTCACTGGTGGGGGTTGCAGCCCATCAGATAAGTGCCCATGGTTTCCCTAGTAGGCCCATTGCCAGCCTCAGACCTTGCACTTTCCAGGTGGTTCTGTGGTCTAACTTGACAGGACTTGCCCTCATTCCCAGCACTTGCCAGCTGATGCTGGTGCAAAGCTTGGACAGCCTGCACTTAACTCTGCCTCAGGCGTGCACCAGTGGATATGCTCACATAGCCCAGCCTGGTTCTCGCACTAACCCACTCACATGCAGGCAGACAGATGTTGGAGCCCTGCCCAGCCTGTTCTGCCCCAGGTCCCAGTTCTAACAGTCACCAGCAGGAGCAGTGGCCCAGCAAGGGACTCCCTACTGCTCCCCTACTCAAATCTTTCTTATGGTTTGTCGGTGCTGTGGCCCAGTGTGGCACCGTATGCATCAGCTTGGCACTCGCCATCAGGTGCCCCTAGACCTGGCTCTCTTGTGTGTCGGCCAGTGCCACAGCCCAGCCTAACACTCACTTCCATATAGGCCCCCAGCCTGAGCTTTAGTGTGTGCCAGTGGTTCGTGATCACTGGTGGTTGACATCGACTAGCCCAGCTCAGGTCTTTCATGTGGGTGGGTACTTCAGTCTGATCCAGAAAGGTCCTCTAGCTTCCCCCTTTCTAAACTGCGCAGTGTCAGCCCCGTCGCATGCCTGCTAGTACAGTGGCCTTGGCAGTGCAAGTCCTCTAGGAGTCATTCCTCACTTGTAACATGCTCCCTCAGTGCTGCTCCCTCCCGTGCATCCTACACTCCCTTTCCTGGTCAATCCACAGCCCTTACACCCATGCACACATGGATTCCCAAGCCCGGTCTTCTGGTGGGGCGATGTGCTGGCCTGAAGCCACCCACCACCCGGGATCCTAGATCCAGTCCTCTGGCACATATGCCGGCCTGAGACCCTGCCCTTCCACCCAGCTGGGACTCAAGCATATATGTTAACGAGAGCCCAAAGACCAGGAAACTAGCATGCCAGCCTGGGGACCAAACACTTCATGTCCTCCCCACCAACCCTACTTAGTCCACCTCCTGTCCTAGCAGGAACAGTGGCCATTCTGGATTGCTCTTCAACTGGTTCTGGTTCTTACTCTTGGATGTTTCAGCCCAGCCAAGGCTCATCCTCTCTCAGACATAGCTCACACATGGCTCAGCAGTGGCAGAGACCTAGCATAGCCCATCTTACTTCTCCCTTGGTCCTCCAGAGTACCCGTTAGTACTAGAGTCTAGTCCGGCTCAGTGCAGACAGCCCCAATCCACACTTGTGCCAAGGGACACTGCAGCCATATCCAAACCAGAACACAGCCCCCAATCCAGCTCCAGCACACACCAATAGGAGCCCTAACACAGCCTGGGTGTCCTCTTAGCTACCCAAACATGCCTGTCCCCAGCCATACATCACACATGTGCCAGTGGTTGCTCTAATCCAGCTTGGCATAGCCCCTCGCCTATCCTCGCCTTTGCCTTAGATTCTGTGGCTTGGCATCCCTGCATCATGAAAACCAGTCGATGTAGGAGCCTAGCTTGTCATGCCCTGTGCTCCAGCCTGATTTCTGTTCCTGCTGGTGAGCCTAGGCTTGCTCAACCCTGCCCAGTCCACCCTTTCCATGCACTATCCACACATTAGCCAACAGTTGGAGCTACTTTACTCAGCTTGCCCGACCCCAGGCCTGGAGCATGTGATCATCAGTGAGAGTTATGACCCACTAGGAGAGTTTCCCAGGTTCTCCCACTCAGCCCACTTCAGAATTCATACAGCCTTCTAAATCAGATTAGAAGGATTTTCACAATTTCTTCTCCAACCCATCCCAAAGAAAAGACAGGATCTCTTAAAGTTTCAAACATTACATGAATGGCCTCCTATAACCATGGAAACAATGTAGATGTGCATCCAAGGAATAGAATAGATAGAGAACAACAAGGAAAACTTAGAACCAGGAGGAAATGGTCAGCATGGACCCACACATACCTTACTAGCCTAGACACAAAGATTAGTTACTCCTCACTAAGGTATAGAAGATTGCTGTGCACACCCATTCTAAAACTGTTTTATAGTTCAACTGCTGACATATGTCTTATTAGAGTTATAAGCCAGTTTCGACTATCCTAAAATCTGCCAAGGTCAGCAAAATTATGCTTTACACACAATACACTGCTAAATACTAAAATGAACATAGACACAAGACAGCTGAATTGTACCCTATAGCCATTTTAAGGTTTATAGAAGCCGATGTATATAAACTAAAATTGAAACTCAATGAAATAATCACAGGATGAGGTTAAGAACTTGTATTTTTAACATATTGGTTACTAAATACCACATCCATTAATTCCATAATGATATAAATTGCTGTTGATGTTATGTTGGGGCTTTTAGTTCATTGGGATGATATTCTGCCAGCTCTTCCTTCAGACCAGAGATAGTCTCCCCAAGAAACCGTAGAATTTTTCTGGACAATAAGATGCTGGACTTTATGCTTGGTATATGCTTGCAATGAAAGAATCTTGACTGATTTTGAACTGTAATACTGCAACAAGGTGGAGGAATGCACCATGTGGGGGACGGTATGGGTAGGGGCCGGGTGAATCCCAGAGCCTATGAAACTGTGTCTCATAATGCAGTGTAATAATAATAAAAAAGAGTCAATGAAACCAAAACTCTTGGGAAAAATGGCTTATGGACACTGATACCTGAGATTTTAGGCGTCTTGTTCTCTTTGGCCAATGATGCATCCTGGCGCCAGCTTCGGGGGAAGTTTGGGTATCAGTAAGAAGAATCAGGTTCCACTTTTTCCTTAAGATCTAAATTAGGTGTCAGCACTCCCTAAAAGACGAGAGCACAGAAAGTGTTTCCTGAGCAAAATCAGGTTTGACAAACAGTGGAGAACAACACATTCCCAATAAACCTTCTAAAACTTCATGAAACCAGATGACAAGGAAAAGACTTCCTAAATGATACGAAAACTACAATCCATCAAAGGAAAACAGGAATCTACAAACCATTCTTCAAGCAGATACTATCAGAAAAATAAAAACATGAATTAAAGACAAGAATCAATTTTTGCAAATCATGTCCCTGATTAAGCACTTGTATTTAGTATAACAAACTCTTACAAGTATACAAAGCCAACCCAACAAACACTCCATTCAGGAAGATACACACACAACTAACATGAACATTAAACAATGCAAAGTATCATCAGTAGCCTTTAGGAAAATGCAACTGAGAACTACAAGAGAATACCAGTGCATACCTAATACAATGGCATAACCAAAACAAGTGACAACAAGTGTTTGCCTAGAAATGGAAAAACCTCAAGCCTCTACATTACTGGGGGGAATGTAAAAATGCTCAGACATTTTGAAAAACATTCTGACAGTTTTCTTCTTAATAAATATAAATGTAAAACAACACCTAGCAATTCCACTCTGTTAAGAGAAATGAACACATATGCCCACATGAAGTGTTATACCTGAACAGGCATATTATTCTTCCTAACAGCCAAACACTATCCACTGTTCATCAACTAGTAAACAAGCAATAAGGTACACACATACAAGGGAATATTACTCACCAATAAAAACAAATCAAGTGGGGCCCAGCACAGCAGTCTAGCAGTTACATCCTAACTGGCACGAACCAGGATCCCATATGGGCACCATTCAGGCCCTAGCTGCTCCAGCTTCCCATCCAGCTCCCTGCTTGTAGCCTGCAAAAACAGACAAGGATGGCCCAAAGCCTTAGGACCCTGCACCCATGTGGGAATCCCGGAAGATCCTGGCTCCTGGCTTCGAACTACCTCAACTCTGGACACTGTGCCCACTTGGAGCGTGAACCAATGGATGTAAGAGCTTTCTCTTTCTCTCTAAACTTGCCTTTCCAACAAAAAATAATTTTAACACATTCTCCCCCAACAAGTTTCATTTTTATTGGAAAGCCAGATTTACAGAAAGATCTTTCATCCGCAGGTTCACTCCTCAAAAGGCCACAACAACCACAGCTGAGCTGCCAGAAAGCAGGAGCCTCTTCCAGGTCTCCCATGTGGGTGCAGGATCCCAAGGCTTTGGGCCATCCCAGGCCACAAGCAGGGAGCTGGAAGGGAAAGTGGAGCAGCTGGGACACAAACGGGTCCCATATGGGATCCTGGTGCATGCAAGGTGGGGAATTTGGCCACAAGGCCACCACGCCATGACCAATTGATCCACTTCTAAGAACAATGCAGCAACTCACCATAAGACTGACTCCGCCAGACTGCAACAGCTCATATGAGTAGAGAATTCTTTCCTAGTGAGACTTTGAAGAGAGACCCAGTTTCTTTTCCTGGCAGATATCCCAAGCAGCTATCGACTTTGGACCATTTCTTTTCTTCGCTGACCATTTCAAAACCTCCTTTGCTGGCAAGAATCTAGATTAAAAAAAAAAAGAGTAAAAATTATTATTTAAGTAGAGGCAAGCATTATCTCATAAATACATAAATTGCTCTGGCCTGGGATTATAGAGTTCCACAAATAAATGACAAAGGTGTCATCTGTAATGTTTACAGGCAAACAAAAAATCAGATAATGATTACCGCAGCTTCTTTGTTGATTTTGTTGTTAAGATTGATTTCTTGGACTCAGCACACTGGCGTAGTGGCTTGAATGAGCCGGGATACCATATGGGTGCATGTTCATATCCCGACAGCCCCATTTCCCATCCTACTCACTGATCGTGGCCTAGGAAAGCAGTTGAGGACGGCCCAAAGCCTTGGGATCTTGCACCCACGTGGGAGACCTGGAAGAGGCGTGGGATTCTGGACTTCAGTCATGTAGCACCAGGCTTTGTGGTCCCTCGGGGAGTGAATCATCAGACAGATGATCTCTCAGTCTCTCCTCATCTGTGCATATCTGACTTTGTAATATAAATCAACAATCTTTTAAAAATGATTTATTTATCTTTGGGCCCAGAGTGATAGCCTAGTGCCTAAAGTGCTCAACTTGCATATGCCAGGATTCTATATGAGCACTGGTTCATGTCCTGGCTGCTCCACATTCCATCCAGCTCCCTGCTTGTGGCCTGGGAAAGCAGTGGAAGATGGCCCAAAGCCTTGGGATGCTGCACCCACGTGGGAGACCTGTAAGAAGCTCCTGGCTTCAGATTGGCTCAGTTCTGGCCATTTTAGCTACTTGGGGAGTGAACCAGCAGACAGAAGATCTTTCCCTCTGTCTCTCCTTCACTATGTATATCTCACTTTCCAAAAGAATAAATTAATTTAAGGACTTCATTTTTTGGAAAGGCAGAACAGATTCAAAGAGAAAGAGAGGCAGAAAAGATCTTCATCCTCTGCTTCATCACCCAAGTGGCCATAATGGCCACAGCTGAGGCAAGCCAGAAGTTTCTTCTGACTCTCCCACAGGGGGATAAGGTCCCAAAGGTCTGAACCACCCTCTTCCTCTTTCTCAGAACACAAGCTGGGAGCCAGATGGGAAGCAGGGCTGCCAGGACACACACTCAACCACAAGGGATCCTGGGTCTTCCAGGTGAGCATTTAGTCATTGAGTCATCATGCCAGTCCCTCTCAAGGGCTTTTTTTATTGTTTGTTTGTTAAGGTTTACTTACTTTTATTGCAAAGTCAGATACACAGAGAGAAGAAAAGACAGAGAAGATCTTCTGTTCATTGATTCACTTTATACAAGGCTGCCACAGCCTAGAACTGAGCCAATAGTCTAAAGCTAGGAGCCAAAAGCCTCCTCGGGGGTCTCCCATGTGGGTGCAATGTCCCAAAACTTTGGGCCGTCTTTGACTGCTTTCCCAGGCCACAAGCAAGGGAATGGGAGGCAAAGCTAACAGGAGTACAACTCGCGCCCATATGAGATCATGGCACAGTGAAAGAAAAGACTTAGCCACTAGCCTACCATGCTGGACCCCCTCTCCAAAGTTTTAAACGCTAAAGTTTAATTCATGTTAACAGATTTACTCAATTTGTACCTCTTGCCTGGTTTGAAGAACAGACTAATTTCTGAATCTAACTAAATTCTTCAGGATATGTAACATAAAAGGCAGCAGATGAGGCTCAGCTGCCAGATTCCACTCGCATGCAAACCCAGACTGAGTTCCTGACTCCTGGATGTGGCTGGGCCCTGCGCTAACAACTGCAGACATGTGGACAGCGTTCAGTGGAAGGGACATCTCCCTGTTGCTGATTCTCTGCCACTCACATAAATCACAATGCAATAAGAATTAACATACACTCTCAGCAGCAGCAATAATAGAAACAAAGAAACAAATAAGCTTCCACATCATTTTACTGAACTAAAACGGTCCATAATTGAATTTTTAAAATGTATACTCTTATTTGAAAGTGAAATGAGAAGAGCTCTTCCATCCACAGGAGCTTCATCCAGGTCCCCCATATAGGCGACAAGGGCTCAAGAACCTGGGCCTTCTTCCGCTGACTGTCCCAGGCCATCAGCAGGGGTTGCATGGAGTACAACAGCCAGGACCTGAGCAACGGGCTGGCGGCTGTGCAGGCAGCAGCTCTACTCATCATGAAACCAACTCAGGCTCACATCATTTCAATTTCTAAACATCACCAAACTAAGGACAAAAGCTCTCCACAAAACCAAGATTCTTTTGACGAAAATAGGCATGTATGTGTGTATTTGAAAACTAAAAGCAACACACAGGGAAGAGACAGACACGTTTCTTCCATCCACTGGTCCACTCCCCAGATGCCCACAACAGCCAGGCTAAAGCCAGAAGCTGGAACTCCGCCTGGGCCTCCACATGGGTGCAGGCATCTAAGGAACTGGGCCATCTTCACCATTTCCACTCAGGTCATTCTCAGGCAGCTGCATGAAGGCAGAGCAGTCAGGACTCACACTGGGAACACAGGCAGCAATTTCATCCACGACACCACACAGGCCCCGAACCAAGTTTCTAATTCACTTTCCATTGACCTTCTTTCTCATTATACTAGAAGAAACCATCCAGCAAAAACATCATAAACCAAGGAAAACAAAGACTTGCAACAAAGGAAGAAGCAAAAGGAAAGCCCCAGAGGGTCTAGGCTAATAGCTGACCTTAAAAACAGCTGGTCTGGAGTGAACAGCAAAGATAACTCCAGGAAACAGCAACATGGCCATGTGGGATGTCGGCACTACAGATGGTAGATTGCTGCACTGTGCCACAACACTAGCCCTAGCACACACTTGAACCAGAATATTAGCAGAAACTCTGACATTTCACTACTTATCTCTACAAAACCTCTCCTACAGGGAACAAGAGAGAGAATGAAATTTTCAGTGAAGACAAATCACTGGAATAATTGACTTAATCAAAAACTCAACAAAAATGTGATAAATTGGGGGCCAGCATTATGGCACGGTAGGCTAAGCTTCCACCTGTGGCGCAGGCATACCACTCAGGTGCCAGCTGGTGTCCTGGCTGCTTTACTGCCCATCCAGCTCCCAGCTTGTGGCTGTGAAGGCAATAAAGAACGGATAAGTCCTTGGTCCCCTGCATTCATGCTGGAGACCCAGAAGCACTGGCTCAGCCCCAGCTATTATGGTCATCTGGCAAATTTGATGATGGATGGAGGATCTCTGTCTCTCCTTCTCTGTGTTACTCTTTCCAACAGAAATAAGTGGATTTTTACAAAAAGAGAGAGAGAGATCCAGGGTACAATGGCTCAATGGCTAAATCCTCACCTTGCAAGCACTGGGATCCCATAGGGCTGACACTTCCAGGTCCCGGCTGCTACACTTGGCATCCAATTCATTGCTTCTCGCTTTCCCTCCATTCCTCTCTTGTTACAAGAGACTGGTAACTTCTCTTAAAAGGAATCCAAAACAACAAGCATTAGCTTACTGAAAAACAAAGAAACAAACTCATGAAAGCACAAGAATGGGGACTGGGCCTGTTCAGGTGCTGAGGCCTGTGCCATGTTTGGACAGCGTGCCCCATTGCACATGGGGGACAGGGCAGCCAGCTCATCTCAGCCAGATGGGGATGTGCCACATCAGAAAATGGAAAGCAGAACAGAACAAACCATTCTCCTGGCCAAGCTTGCAGCAAGTGCCTGGGTCTGTGGATGCACTAAGGTGGACTTGGTCAGCCAGCGGACTGGAAAAGATCTTCTCAGCCCTGATGCAATCAAGTCAAAACTGCCCAAACCACTCAAGCAACACCCTGGGATGGCAGATGGCCAACACACAACCTCACTTCCAGGAACCTGCACTAAGTGCTAACCACGGCCCACCCTGGTAAACCCTGCAAGAAGCTGAGCAACAACCTCCCCTCCTGCACCCCTGCTGACCGCTAAGCTACCCTTGCCATCAGGGTCCTCAAAAAGACAGCAAGCCACCAGCAGCCCTTAATGACTCCAATATAACCCCAAGGACAGGCCTGTGCTCAAAGACACCAACAATGAACAACACACCACCTGCCCTCAAGGACCCCGAGCCAATGACTAAGCCACGGGATGACTTCCAGACCCAGCACCCAGGGCCAAGCTGAGGCTAGTCCTGCTGGACCACACACAGAAAGCAAGCCGCCGCCTCCCCACCCGGACCCCATGCTGATGGCTAAGCCCCTGCATACCCTTCCTCCTGTACTGAAGACCAAGCCAACGCCTGGTCTTCAGGAACACACACTCAGGGCTAAGCCATGAATCAGCCTCCTAAGCCCCGCAAAAGTGCAAGTGGCTAACGCCCCTCCTGCACCCCTACTGATGGCCAAGCCACCGGCTCACCAGCTGACCCCACACCCAAGGACAAGCAGCCGCCTGGCCAGCACTCCCAGACATGGGCTAGGGCCAAGCCGCCACCTCCCCTTCCTGGAACCCTGGACCTTCGGGTGTCTTACTTGTAGATGTCCGTGTTCTTGGTCACAGGTTGCATGGTGCTGGTGAAGCCCAGTAGGTCTGTGAACTCCTCCAGCCAGGCTCAAATTCCAAGCACTCTGGGGGCGGCACCAACTCCACCTGGCACACAGCCGGCCCCAAGTGGTTCCACCATGGCGGCCACCGCAAGGCCCTCCCCAGGTGGGGTGCAGGTGGAGAGCAAGTGGGACAAAGGGCTGCTGGAGTCCATGAGCCCTGTCATGTCCTCTCCCGGAGCTCACAGTGCATCTTCAGCAGGAGAACAGTTCCTCCCTGGAGAGCCCAGTGGTACGTCTTCTTCCTCTGCTGCTTCTTCGCTGGCTGCTGGACTCTGCACACAAGGACAAGCCACACCCTCCCCAGCTGGACCCCGCACCAAAGGACAAGCTGCACCCTGCCCAGATGGACCCAGCACCCAAGGACAAGCCGCCCCCTCCCAGTTGGACCCCGCACCCAAGGACTAGCCGCACCCTGCCGAGATGGACCCAGCACCCAAGCACAAGCCGCACCTTCCTCACCCGAACCCCACACCTAAGAACAAGCCACCACCTCCCCAGCTGGACCCCGTACCCAAAGACAAGCCGCACCCTACCCAGCTGGACCCCGCACCCAAGGTCAAGCCTCACCCTACCCAGCTGGACCCCGCACCCAAGGACAAGCTGCACCCTGCCCAGATGGACCCAGCACCCAAGGACAAGCCACCCCCTCCCAAGCTGCACTAGCACCGAAAGAGAAGCCGCACATTCCCCAGCTGCACCCAGAACCCAAGGACAAGCCGCCCCCTCCCAGTTGGACCATGCACCCAAGGACTAGCCGCACCCTGCCCAGATGGACCCAGCACCAAAGCACAAGCCGCACCTTCCTCACCAGAACCCCACACCTAAGAACAAGCCACCCCCTCCCCAGCTGCATTTGTACCCAAAGACAAGCCGCACCCTCCCCAGCTGGACCCACACCCAAGGTCAAGCCTCACCCTCGCCAGCTGGAACCCCGCATCCTCCCAGCTGCAGAGTGGAAACAACTGATCCTGGAGCAACTCATGACTCCCACAGTGAGGCAGTCCATGTCTCACTACAAACCTAAAAACCTGAGAGCCTTCAGCTGAGGACCAGGCGGGAGCCCGGCCGGACACGGACACCGGGCAGGGTCCACAGCGCGGACGCCCCACACACCCCAGCACCCCACAGGGCAGACGCACACACGGCCCACTCGGCCCCTTCCCACAGCTTCCTCCGGCGGCCGCAGCCCGCCGCCCACAAGCCCACACCCCCCGCCCCCAACGCCCGGAGCAACGACCGCTTCGCGGAGCTCTCCTCCCTCCACCGCGGGCGCCCAGGGGGCTCCCAGAGCACCACCCGGGACTCCCGCACCAGGGGTCCACCGCCAGAAACACTCACCCAGGCCGCCGTTCCAGCGCTGCCGGGGCTCCTGACCGGGACCACGAGCGCGGGCTCCCGGGCTGCCCGCCTGTCCGCCGGCTCCTGCAGGCCGCGGGCGCCCAGGGACCAGCGGGAGGCGTCCGAATCCTCCCGCCGCCAGCTGCAGGAGGACGCGCGCCACCACGTGCGAGCCGCTGGCCCGCCCAAACCTGACTGTGTGCAAAACACGAACTGCTGGGCACGAGCCGCCCTCGCGCCGCTCCTATTGGACAAGAGCCAGGAAGGCCCGCCCTCGCGCCGCTCCTATTGGCCCAAAGCCAGCCAGGCCCGCCCTCGCGCCACGTCTATTAGTCTTGGGCCAGCCATTAGAAGCGGCGTGAGGGCGGGCCTGGCAGGCCCAGGGCCAATAGAAGAGACGCGAGGGCGGGCCTTGCTGGCCCAGGCCCAAGGCAATAGGAGCAGCTCGAGGGCGGGCCTGCCTTGACCAGGGCCAATAGAAGAGGCGCGAAGGCGGGCCTGGCTGGCCCAGGGCCAATAGAAGTGGCGCGAGGGCGGGCCGCCATGGCCCAGGGCCAATAGAAGCGGCGCGAGGGCGCGCGTGGCTGGCCCAGGGCCAAATGGGGCAGCGTGAGGGCGGGCCTGGCTGGCTCTAGTTCGATAGGAGCGGCGCGAAGGCGGGCCTGCCTGGCTTTGGACCAATAGAAGAGGCGCGAGGGCGGGCCTTCCTGGCTCTTGTCCAATAGGAGCGGCGCGAGGGCGGCTCGTGCCCAGCAGTTCGTGTTTTGCACACAGTCAGGTTTGGGCGGGCCAGCGGCTCGCACGTGGTGGCGCGCGTCCTCCTGCAGTTGGCGGCGGGAGAATTCGGTCGCCTCCCGCTCGTCCCTGGGCGCCCGCGGGCGGACGGCGGCGGGCAGCCCGGGAGCCCGCGCTCGTGGTCCCGGTCAGGAGCCCCGGCAGCGCTGGAGCGGCGGCCTGGGTGAGTGTTTCTGGCGGTGGACCCCTGGTGCGGGAGTCCCGGGTGGTGCTCGGGGAGCCCCCTGGGCGCCCGCGGTGGAGGGAGGAGAGCTCCGCGAAGCGGTCGTTGCTCCGGGCGTTGGGGGCGGGGGTGTGGGCTTGTGGGCGGCGGGCTGCGGCCGCCGGAGGAAGCTGTGGGAAGGGGCCGAGTGGGCCGTGTGTGCGTCTGCCCTGTGGGGTGCTGGGGTGTGTGGGGCGTCCGCGCTGTGGACCCTGCCCGGTGTCCGGCCGCGGGCTCCCGCCTGGTCCTCAGCTGAAGGCTCTCAGGTTTTTAGGTTTGTAGTGAGACGTGGACTGCCTCACTGTGGGAGTCATGAGTTGCTCCAGGATCAGTTGTTTCCACTCTGCAGCTGGGAGGATGCGGGGTTCCAGCTGGCGAGGGTGAGGCTTGTCCTTGTGTGCGGTGTCCAGCTGGCGAGGATGAGGCTTGACCTTGGGTGCATGGTCCAGCTGGGGAGGGTGCGGGTTGTCCTTGGGTGTGGGTCCAGCTGGGGAGGGTGCGGCTTGTCTTTGGGTACGAGTGCAGCTGGGGAGGGGGTGGCTTGTTCTTAGGTGTGGGATTCGGGTGAGGAAGGTGCGGCTTGTGCTTTCGTGTGGGTCCATCTGGGCAGGGTGCAGCTAGTCCTTGGGTGCATGGTCCAACTGGGGGGGTGGCTTGTCTTTCGGTGCTAGGGCAGCTGGGGAGAGGGTGGCTTGTTCTTGGGTTCGGCGTTTGGGTGGGGAAGGTGCGTCTTGTGCTTGGGTGCTGGGTCCATCTGGGCAGGGTGCAGCTTGTCCTTGGGTGCGGGGTCCAGCTGGGAATGTGCGGCTTCTACTTGGGTGCAGGGTCCAGCTGGGGAGTGTGTGGCTGGCCTTGGGTTCGGGATCCTGCTGGGGAGGCTGCGGCTTTTCCTTGTGTATGGGGTCCAGCTGGGGAATGTGCGGCTTCTGCTTGGGTGCAGGGTCCATCTGGGGACGGTGTGGCTGGCCTTGGGTTCGGGGTCCAGCTGGGGAGGCGGTGGCTTGACCTTGGGTGCCTGGTTCTAGCTGGGGAGGGTGCGGCTTGTCCTTGGGTGCAGGGTCCAGCTGGGGAGGTTGTGGCTTGTCCTTGGGTGAGGGGTCCAGCTGGGGAGGGAGCGGCTTGTCTTTGGGTGTGGGTTGCAGCTGGGGAGTGTGCGGCTTGTCCTTGGATGCTGGGTCCAGCTGGGGAGGGTGCACCTTGTCCTTGTCTTTGGGTGCAGGGTCCAACTGTGAGGGGGCGGCTTGTCCTTGGATACGGAGCTTGTCCTGGGTACGGGGTCCAGCTGGGGAGGGAGTTGCTTGTTCTTGGGTGCTGGGTCCAGCTGGGGAGCGTGTGGCTTGTCCTTGGGTGCAGGGTCCAGCTGGGCAGGGTGCGGCTAGTCCTTGGGTGCATGGTCCAACTGGGAGGGGGCGGCTTGTGCTTTGGTGCTGGGTCCATCTGGGCAGGGTGCGGCTAGTCCTTGGGTGCATGGTCCAACTGGGAGGGGGCGGCTTGTCCTTGGGTTCTGGGTGCAGCTGGGGAATGTACGGCTTGTCTTTCCGTGCTAGTGCAGCTTGGGAGGGTGCAGCTTGTCCTTGGGTGCGGGGTCCACCTGGGGAGGGTGTGGCTTGTCCTTGTGTGCGGAGTCCAGCTGGGGATGGTGAGGCTCGTCCTTGGGTGCAGGGTCCAACTGGGAGGGGGCGTCTTGTCCTTGGGTGCTGGTTGCAGCTGGGGAATGTGCGGCTTGTCTTTCCGTGCTAGTGCAGCTGGGGAGGGGGTGGCTTGTTCTTGGGTGCGGGGTTCGGGTGGGGAATGTGCAGCTTGTGCTTGGGTGCTCTGTCCATCTGGGCAGGGTACAGCTTGTTCTTGGGTGCTGGGTCCAGCTGAGGAGGGTTCGGGGTGCAGCTGGGGAGGGTGCGGCTTCTGCTTGGGTACAGGGTGCAGCTGGGGAGGGGGTGGCTTGTCCTTGGGTGCTCGGTCCAGTTGGGGATGGTGCGGCTTGTCCTTGGGTGCGAGTGCAGCTGCGGAGGGGGTGGCTTGTCCTTGGGTTCGGGGTCCGGCTGGGGAGGGGGGTGGCTTGGCCATCAGCAGTGGTGCAGGAGCGGAGGTGGCCACTTGCACTCCTGCGGGGTTTAGGAGGGTGGGTCGTGGCTGAGCCCTGAATGTGAGTTTTTGGAGGCCAGGCGGAGACTTGGTCCTCAGCACGGTTTGGAAGGGTAGGCAGTGGCTTAGCCATCAGCAAGGGGTCTCGGTGTGGAGGCGGCAGCTTGTTTGAAGAAGGTTGGCTTTGGCTTGGCCCTGGGCGTGGGGTCCAGGAAGGCGTTCATTGAATGGCTTGGTAATCTTTGTGAGGTCCTTGTGGGCAGGTGGTGTCTTAGTCATTGGTGATCTGAGCACAGGCCTTTCCTTGGGCCTCCACTGGTGTCGTTAAGGGCAGCTGGCGACTTGGCCATGGTCCTGAGGTCCCCGAAGGTAAGCGGTAGTTTGGCCATCCGCACAGGTGCAGGAGGGGAGGTGGCAGCTTGCCTTTGGTGCTTGGTTTACGAGGTTTGCCATGGCTTAGCACTCAGTGCAGGTTCCAGGAGGCAAGGTTGTGACTTGGCCATCTGCTGGGTCTAGGAGGGCAGGCGGTGGCTTGTTCCTTTGTGTGTTGTCCAGGAAGGCTGGAGTCCTTGGTGCAGGGAGGAGAGGGTAGGCTGGGTCTTGGCACTCAGTGTGGTCTCTGGGTATAGAGGGCAGAGGTGCCTCAGGTTCATATTGTCCTGCAAGGCCTGCTGCACTTCTGCCTCGGGGTTGGTGGTCAAGCCCTCCCCCTGAGCTTGAGCGTCTGGTTCTGAGGCATGTGGCTCCTTCTGCTTTGGGAGATGTATTATGTAAATATATGTCTGTCCTCCTTCCCTCCCGTTGTTTGTGTGTTTCTGTCTTCCTTTCTTTCTTTGTTCCTTTCCTTTCCTGTCTCTGTCTCTGTCTCTTTCTGTCTCGTCATGCTTGGCGGGGTACACAGTGGTGTCTGCACGCAGTGCAAGCAGGTGGACACACTGGCCTCTCCCCGCCAGGTCAGGCTTCAGTGGAAGGCTGAGCTGCAGCTTTTCCCCTCAGGATGGTGTCAGTACTAACCACTGCTGCCCTGAGGAATTCTTCCCTGCGGATGAGAAAAGGAGCCTCATTTTTTTTTTCTAATTATATTTGTCTATGTATATATTTATGCTACTTTAAGAAGTTTTATTCAATATTGGAGGTGAAAAACAAACCATTGAATTCCTTGTGTAAGAAACAGAAGGATGAAAGGCTTCAGAATTGCAATGATTGCAGAGTAACTGGGTTTTTCAAAGGTAATTGTAATCTTCTTTTACACACACACGTCCCTAAATCCTTAAGGTAAGGGGATTAGATTCTTTCACTCCTTGTTGGTGAGGAAGGTCAGGGTGGTGGGTAATGGTCAGCAAGGTTGAGTGACTTAATCACGGTCCAAAGTGTTTTTCTTGCCCCTTGTACCTGTGCTTGCAAATGGTGCTGCTGTGCCAGGGAAGGTTCATTCCAGTTCCGATCTTCTAGGCCTCTGTAAAGGAGTGGAATCAACTTCTGCTGTGGGAATTTGGGAATTTTTTTTGTAGCCAGGAGCCTTAATGTAGATTCCAAGACAGGCAGAGAGAGAGGACAAGAGGAGCTGGTTTAGCACCTGTGTGGGATCTACTCCCAGCTTATCCTCACTCCCAGAGGTGACCACTGTGCTGATTGTCAAATACTAAATAAAACTCTTGAAGTCAGTGCCACAAAAGGAATAATCAAACACGTATGTGAGTTGTCAAACAAATAGCACACAGAGGTTTGAAATAGGAAGCCTTGCTATGGGTTGGATAGTGCATGCGTTCTCTGGTACAGAATGGTTCTTGGAAAACACTATAACAATTTGTAGCTTTCCCAAGGGCCGCAGTACATGAGCAGTATATCTGTGTTGTTAAAATTTCAGAGCAGTGGGATAAGAAACCTACAAATGTTCCTGGAGTAGGGGCAGGCAGTAAGGAGAAAAAGGCTCAGAAATACTAGGCTAGGGGAGTAAGGGAAGGGTTTTAAATGGGAAAACTATGGGTTAGACAGTGAGGGCCAAGTAAGTTTAGGTATAAAAGGGCTTCTTAAACTTTTTTCTTTTTTTAGTTTGTTAATTTGAAAGGCAGGATGATAGGGCTGACTTAGAGATGTTATGTATACTGGTTCACTCTCCAGGCGTGATCCAGGCTCAATCTAGAGTGTACAGAGTTCTCTCTGGGTCTCCCACAGGGGTGGGAGGTGGGACAAACACTTGGGCCACCTTTCCCTACCTTTCCAGGTGAATAAGCAGGGAGCTGGGTTGTTAGCAGAGCAGGCAGGACTCCAACTAGAGCTTCAGTGTGGGATGCCAGTGTTTGCAGGCAACAGGCTTAGTCCACGGGGCCCATGAGTATGTCTTACTGGTGGCAACAGTGAAGAGGCAGATTCTAGGTAGATTTTAAAATACGTGAAGCGGTTGTGTTGTCAATATACTTTCTATGCTGCATGCAAGGCCCCTAGTCAGTAGTTTGTAAAATAAAGAGTGGGATAATAAAATCTCAGGATTAAAAATGTTCTGTTCCAATTCAGGGTGTTATGGTAGATTCCCTGCCATCTCTACATGTTCATTCCCACCGTTGCCTTCTGGTCCAGGGTGGAGGATCACTATGAAACTATGCTATCTCTCTCTCTCTCAGGATTTAACTTATTTCTTTGAAAGGCAGAGAGAGAGAGAGGAAGAGAGAGAGAAAAAATATCTATCTGCAGGTTCACTTTCCAAATGGCCACAGTGACCCTTCAGAAGCATTGAGTTCATGCAAATGGGCCATCTTGCACGTTTTCCCTGGAGCACTAGCAAGGAGCCGCACCTGACGTGGAGCAGCCAGGCTGTAACTGGTACCCATTTGGAATGTTGATCTTGCACCTGGCGGCCTCATCCACTGCACCATAGTGTCAGCCTCAGCAGTACTGTTCAGCAGATTTTTATTTAACTAGGGCATTGCGGTTGCCATATGTTGAATGAAAGACACATGACTAGAGGTTTCTAAAAAATAGATCATTGAAAATCTTGCTCTTAGGTATGGGTGAGAAAGTTGGAGCTTCCAAGGTGAGACACCTGTGGTAATGAGCTGACTGCAGCTTCCTGCCTGGTCCAGCTTCTCAGCGCTTCCTCCGCATCCACTGCTCTCTGACAGTCTCATGCCGTCTAAACTGTTGTGCAACTTGCTCTGGAAGCAGCAGTCTTTGAGTGATTCATTCTTTTTTTTTTTGAAAGTCAGATATACAGAGAGGACGATCTTCTGTCCGATGATTCACTCCCCAAGTGAGCACAATGGCTGCTATGATCTGAAGCCAGGAGCCAGGAACTTCTTCCGGGTCTCCCGCAAGAGTGCAAGGTCCCAAAGCTTTGGGCCATCCTCGACTGCTTTCCCAGGCTACAAGCAGGGACTACCAGCATTGTCCCGGTGTGTTCAAGGCGAGGACTTTAGCCGCTAGGCCACGGCACCGGGCCCTGAGTGATTCATTTTTTTAGATACTACCACATTGTCACTTGTTTATTTTCCACAAGTTAATAAATTCTTTTTTGTTTGTTTGTTTTGTTTTTTGCTTCTATACTGTATTAACTTTAACCTTGAACAACTTTGTTAACTTCTTTGCCTAATATGATTGTATGTTAAATGAATTATCGAATAACTTACAAAGAGTGGTCAGTTAAGTTAGATGATCTATATAAGGCATTGTTTTTGTGTATTTTATAAAGTTTTTAAAAGGATTAGTAAAGGTTAGATTTTCTTTTGTTCTATTGCCCCAGAGACAATGATTGATATTTGTTTGTGAGAAAGGGAGTCTGCTTTCTGAACTTTATACAACGTGTTCCATGAAGATAATTCTTCAAGCAGAAAACAAGTGAAGCTGCTCCAGGAATTTACAGCTGAGACAGAGGGAAGCTATTGTAGTAGAGAATCCTCTTGTCTGTCAGCGTGTTATACGGGGTGGGCTGCTCAGAGTGCTGTGGAGGGCAAGAGCCTTTGAGACCCCTAGCTAAATTTTAGCCATGTTCTTGTCTTCTCGCATTTAAGAGTATAGATGGAAACATAGCTAATGTGAGCAGAAAAGCAGGATTTATGGGAAGGGGGGATAGTACATATGCAAGCCTGAGTGAGTGCTGGCAGCTTTGAGAGGAAGGATTGCCCACACCTGGGCTGGGCTTGCCTCTTTTTTAAGATAAGAGGTGGGGTTCTGGGAAGGAGCAGACTGAGAATTCAAAGGAGGCAGGATTGGGGGTGGTGCTGCAGTGCATCCAGTGATCTCCAGGTAGGTTTCGGTGGGGTCTCGTGCATCATGCAGTGTGAGCCAAGACAGTGAGGAGTGAGTCTGTGGGCCTGTTGAATTGGCATGGAGGGTGGTGGGATGGTTGGCAGTCCCTCGCTCCCTGCCCCACGTGTGTCAGCAGGAGAGAATAGTAACTGCTCATGTGTGATAGCAATAGCTGGGTAGTAAGCTGACTCTGTTCATTAGGGTGTGGGTACTTGTCTGAGGTCTTCTACTTGACGGAAAGAGGGTTTGATCATAGGCCCCGATGCGGATCCTTGCATGCACCAGGATCCCATATGTGCACAAGTTCATATCCCGGCAATTCTGCTTCCTCTTTAGCTCCCTGCTTATGGCCTGGGAAAGCAGTCAAAGACATCCCAAAGCTTTGGGATCCTGCAGCTGTGTGGGAGACCTAGAAGAGACTCTGGGCTCCTGGCTTCATATTGGCATGGCACCAGCTGTTGCAGCCTCTTGGGGAGTGAACCAGCAGACGGAAAATCTTCTTGTTTGTCTTGCTCTCTGTATATCTGATTTTTCGGTAACAGTAAATCTTAAAAGAAGTTTAATTATGATCAGCAGAAGGGGAAGAAATGTTTATTGTATTGTTTGATTCTCATTCTGTCACCGTTTCTCTGGTTTCCTTACAGAGCTCTGAAGAACATGAGTACAGTGAAGAAGTTTCCCATGAAGATGAGGAGTTTATGGGCATGTCCCCTCTCCTGCAAGCCCATCATGCTGTGGGAAGAATGGAAGAGTTTGTGTGTAAGGTAAGATGGCGGTATCCTCTCATTTCCATGCTGTGTATTTGGTCATTACCAATCAGAAACCACTAAGCAGAGTGAGTCCTTTAGCATTCAGTTTCCTATGGGAAAAATGTGTGGTAAAATGAAGGCAGGGGGAGTCTTCTGAATTGTTTTAGAAAAGTTTTACAAATAAATAGTAAAGATTTATTTATTTTTGTGTAGAAGGGAAAGTTACAGGGAGACAGAGCAAGTGAGAGAGAAGGATTTTATAGTCACCTTATTGTGTGGTGGAACCCAAAACCTCCTGCCACCTAGCTACAATCCAGCATCTATGAACCAACCTTTGCCCATCCTTCCCTCCCCACTTGCCACCCAGCTTTGGTAAGCGCAAGTAGATTTGTAGGTTTTGTGAGCGTTCTGTTTTTAAGTCAACATGTGAGTAGATCATGTGATGTTTGTGTTACCGTGCTTCACTTGATGTTGTCACCTAGGGTTCAGTCAAGGTGTTGTAAATGACAGCATCTCATCCTTTTATGACTGAGTTACATTTCCATGTTGACACACCCATTTTCTTTAGACTTTCATCAGTACAGGGATCCTTAGATTGTTTTCATGTCTTGGCTCTTGTGGAGTGCAGACAGCTCCACGGATGAAATTCATTTCCCTTTGGAATTTTCCCAGTTAGTGGAACTGCAAGATCGTATGGTGATTCTAGTTTCCAGTTGTTGAGGCAGCTCTGTACTGTTTTATGTATCATCCCACGAACAGTGTGCAAGGATTCCCTTTTCTCTATATCTTCTCCATCAGTTTTTGTAAGACAGAGTAGGGGACTGGCAGTAAGTGATGCTGTTGCCCAGAACAGCTTGCATCCCTTATGGGTGTGGTTTGTATCCTGGCAGCTCCACTTTGGCTCCAGTTCTGTGCTGATAGCCTGGGGAAGCAGTAGAGCATGGCCCCATTCTTTGGGCTGTTGTACTCACACGAGAGACCCAGACTCTTTTGGCTTAGGCCTGGTCCAGACCTGGAGATTGGAACCATTTGTGGAATGTACCAGCAGTTGCAAGATTGAACTGTGTCTACCTCCCCCGCTCCTGTAGCTCTTTCAGCGAGCTAGCTAGATAAATCTTTCTTAAAAGGAGGGGGTGGGGGTCCAGGGAGTGTGTATCTCTTCCAACTGCTGGTTCATGCTTAAAATAGCTGCAGCATCCATGTCTACACTAAAGTCAGGGGTCAGGAACTGTATTCTCGTCCCCCTATGTGTAGCAGGGGCTCCCATAGTTGGGGTCATTTCGCACTAGCCTCCCAGATGTATTAGCAGGAAGTTGGACCAAAAGTGAACTCAAATGGTATAGCATATTGATGGTGACTTACCTGTAGATCTCCTGTCTGTTTTAATTGGGTTATTGATGGTGTTTTGGCTGTGTAACTGGTTCAGTTTCTGTTTCCCAGTCCCGTGTCAGGTGTGTAGTGTGCATATTTTCTCCCATCCTGTAGGTTGCTTATTTGCTAGTTTGCTTTACTTCTTTTACAGTGGAAAAGCTTTCACTTTCTATGCTTTTTCAGTCTGATCTAGAAAAATCACTATTCATTTCAGTGTCCTGAGTAATTTCCCCTGTGTTTTCTCTCAGTAGTTTTTGTGTTCGAGATTTCTTTGAAAGACAGAGAGAAAAAGACAATGAAAGAGCGCACGTGAGCATGGCTCACTCCCTGAATGTCTACAACATCTGCAGATGGGCCAGGCTGAAGCAAGGAACCTGGAACCCTGACTGGGTCTCCTGCTTGACTGCAGGGACCCAAAGCCTGAGGCCCTTTCCACTGCTTTCCCAGGTACATGCACAGTGAGCTGGGTCGGAAGTGGAGCAGCCAGGTCATGAGCTGGCACCCCATCCCAGGTGGCAGCTTCATTGCTGCCACCACAACATTGACACCCCTCTGTCTGTGCCTTTAATTGCAGTATTGAGTCTGTTGATATTTAAGATCATTGTTGATTGATTATGTCTTACTGCTGCTGTTTTAAGACCTGTGTGTTTTTATTGTGGTGTCCTTTGATTTCCTTGCTAAATCTGTGTGTACGTTTTATTTTGTAGTTAGTTTGAGGCTTAAAAAAACTGTATTGACTGTAATAAACAACTAATCATAGAGAAGGAAACAAACAGAAAACACAAAGAGGTAAATATTTTTAAGATTTTCTATACACTGTTCCCTACCCATATTTTGAAAAAAAGAATTGAGAAATATTTTATTTTTATTTATAAGGGAGAACAATGAAGTGAGACAGAGAAAGGATGCTATCTTCCATTGACTGTTTTGCTCCCTCAGTGGCTTCTAACGTCCAGGGCTTGGCCAGGCTGAGGTCAGGAGCCAGGAACTCCTTTCTGGTCTTCCGCGTTGGTGGCAGGAACTCATGCGCCTGGACTGTCTTCTCTGGCTCCCCAGGATGTGTTAGCAGAAAGTGGAATCAGAAGTGAAACAGTGGGGCTTGAAGCAGGACCTGACAGGGAATGCTGGCGTTGTAGGTGGCAGCTTAAGTTAATGCTGTGCTGTAGTGACAGGCCCAACTTTGGGATGCTTTAATGTTGTTGTTATTAAACAATTGATGTGTTTTATTTGACAAACTTGCAGAGCGAGGGAGAGGCAGAGAGTGGTTCTTCCTTCCACTGGTTCACCTTCCAAATGGCCACTAAGCCAGAGCTGGACCCGAGCACGGTTGGGAGCCAGGAGCTTTTTCCTGGTCTCCCACATGTGCACAGGAGCTCAAGGACTTGAGCCATCCTCTGCTGCTTGCCCAGACCATTAGTCAGGACTTAGAAGTGGAGCAGCTGGGATGTGAACTGGTGCCCAAAAGAGATGGCACACCACCATGCCAGCCCATGGCTATAATGTTTTAGTCCTTATAGTAAAGTTATCAAAGGTTGGATCGGAGGCAGAGCAGCCAGAAGTCAAAGTAACATCTATGTATTAGTCTAACACTACAGGTGGCAGCTTTGCCAGCCATGCCATGGGGTTGACTCCAAACTATTATTTCTTTATGTATATATGTGTGTATGTACGTGTGTGTGTATGAATGGTGGAAATGTACACACACACACGTAATTCTGTTATTTGTCATACTTAATTTTGATAACCCAGCCCATTGTACATGTGCTGTCACTTTTTATGTCACTCATGGTTACCCTCCTTGCCAAACCAGCTGATGTGACAGCTGAGTTAATCATTGTCCTCAGTTTATGATGCATGAGTACGGTTTGTGGACATAGAACAGTATTTCAGAAAGTTCGATGAAATGGAGGAATTAGAAACAAGTCTATTCTACTACAAAACAATTTTGAAATTGATGCTTTGTTTTTTCATAGTGTGTATTTCGCCCAAAATCCCAGGGTTGTTGATCTAACCTACCAGAGGCCAGCAGTGACACATGGCAAAATGAGTCCAAAACCTCCAGAGCTCAGGGCTCTGCATGATGCCAGTCTGGGAGCACTGGTGAGGAACTGGAGTCCTGTAGGCTTTATTAAGTGCCGGTGTCAGTGTAAAGGGCTCTGAAGTGTGTCATGTGCAGCTGTAGTTTTGTTTCCTGCTGGTGGTTGGGGCAGGCTGTCAGAGGCCACCTGGCAGTAGAGGTTCCGAATACCTACTGGCATGGTGTGGTTCTGGTGCCAGGATAAGGGCTGCTATTGTCTGAACTTTTTTTTTTGAAGATTTATTTATTTATTGGAAAGTCAGATATACAGAGTGGAGGAGAGACAGAGAGGAAGATCTTCCATCTGATGATTCACTCCCCAAGTGAGTGCAACTGCCGATGCTATGCCAATCTGAAGCCAGGAGCCTCTTCCAGATTTCCCACGCGTGTGTGTGTGTGTGTGTGTGTGTGTGTGTGTGTGTGTGTGTGTGTGTGTGTAGGGTCCCAAAGCTTTGGGCCGTCCTCGACTGCTTTCCTGGGCCACAGGCAGGGAGCTGGAAGGGAAGTGGGGCTGCCGGGATTAGAACTGGCGCCCATGTGGGATGCTGGGCGTGCAAGGCGAGGACCTTAACCACTGCACCATCGTGCTGGGCCCAAATAAATCTTTATTTAAAAAGGTTTTGAATAAGGTCCTCAGTGCATCTCTCCCCTTTGCCTGCAGGGCCCAGCGCAGCAAGCAGCCCCAGTCCCCTCCAGCCAATTCCCTGGGCCCGGAGAGGAAGCACAGCCAGGTACAGTGGGTCAGGGAAGAGGAAGAAAAGGGTCCCGACCATGGCGGGGCGTCCGGCGGAGGAATCCTGCGTGGTGCTGACGCGCAGGGACCTACGCACGGTCACTTCCTGCGAGGTGCTGCGGCCCTGCAGCCTCAGTCAGCAAAGAAGCAGCAGAGGGAGAGGACGCACTGCTGGGCTCTCTGTGGGGAGTAGTTCTCCGGCCCGAAGATGCGCTGCTGGCCCTTGAGTGGACATGAAGGGCTCGTGGACTCCAGCTGACCCTCGACCCACCTGCTGTCCACCTGTACCTGACCAGAGGAGGACCTCGCAGTGGCCGCCATGTTGGACCCACATGGGTGCCTGCAGTGCAAGAGGTGGAGTTGGTGTCGCCCCAGAGTGCCTGGTCTTTGAGCCTTGCTGAGTGTTCACAGAGCGACTGGGCTTCACCAGCACCATGCGAACTCTGAGGGGAAACGGACATCTACAAGGTAAGACCCCCAGGGCACAGGGGTCCGGGAAGGGGAGGGTGCTGCTTGGCCCTCCCGCGTGTCCAGGAGAGCAGGTGGCGGCTTGTCCTTGGGTTCGGGGTCCATCTGGGGAGGGGGTAGCTTGTCCTTGGGTGCGGGGTCCAGCTGGGGAGGGTGTGGTTTGTGCTTGGGTGCGGGGTCCAGCTGGTGAGGGTGCGGCTTGTCCTTGGGTGCGGGGTCCTGGTTTGGAGGGTGCGGCTTGTCCTTGGGTGCGGGGTCCAGGTGGGGCGTGTGCGGCTTGTCTTTGGGTGCGGGGTCCAGCTGGGGAGGGTGTGGCTTGTCTTTGGGTGCGGGGTCCAGGTGGGGAGGCTCTGGCTTGTCCTTGGGTGCGGGGTCCTTGGGTGCCAAGCCAGCTGATGTGACAGCTGAGTTAATGATTGTCCTCAGTTTATCACATGAGTAAGGTCTGTGGACATAGAATACTACTTCAGAAAGTTTGAGGAAAAGGTGAAATTAGAAATAAGTCTGTTCTAGTACAAAACAATTTTGAAATTCCTGCTTCGTTTTTTCATAGTGTGCATTTCCTACACATTTGTTTAAATTGTCCGATGTCATGGGACCCTGCGAGGAAGGATTTGGGCTTCTTCCTTCCCATGTGGGAGATTGAAATGGGAGTGATTTCCTTTGTCTTGTAACTATAAGAATCCTCTTGGAGAGCTGGATTATAACGTTTTTGGGTAGGCTTGGTTGGGTTGAATCCAACTGGTGACCTTTGTACTTGATGTGGTTGTATCTTTATTTTTGGAAAGTTTTCTGTCATCACTTCTTGGAATCTACTTTCTTCTCCTTTGAGACATTCTCAAATCCCTCTTGAATCCTCTTGAATTCTAATAATCCATGTATTTGCCCTTTTCATGCTATCGTATGTAACTTTTTTTTATTCCTTTTAAATTTTTTCTCCTCCAGTTCTATATTTTCAAATATCCTGTCTTTGGGTACAGCGATTGTTCTGTTTGGTCTGTTTTGGTATGGTGCCATTTGTCATGTTTAAAAACCACTGAAGTCTGATTTTCAGTTGAAGGATTTGTGCCTGATTTTATGTAATTCATACCTGTCACATCTCTGTTTGGCTATTGCATTATTTCTTCGTGTTCTCTTGATATTTGTTGAGCTTCTTTGAAACAGCTATTTTGAAATCATCATCCAGGAATTTGGGAATTTCAGGATGATTGATTTTTGTGGCATGCGTTTTGCTATTTGGGCAAGGTTCCCTGAAAGTTCTCCATGCTTGTTGATACCTAGTGTTGTACACTGAAGGGTTGACTACACTGTTCTGGCTTCATTTCTGCGTGTCCTAGCAATTCTAGGTAGTCTGTTTTCTCTGAGCCTCTGGACACTTCTGTTTTTTCAGCAGTAGACAGGAAGCACCTAAGCCACGATTTGCCCCAGGGCTGCTGTTGATGGGTGGTATTTCTCCAACTCAGATTTAGGTAAATCTGCTGTAAATGTGTTGTTCAGTGTGAACTGGGGGTATGCCTTAAAAGGGGCCATGCCTTCCTCCAAGCCTCTTCCTGAGCCTGTCCTTGTGCTTTGACCATGAATGCTACAATGCTAGACCATGTCTGGGGCCTTCTGGTCACCAAGACAGGTGAAACCTGGAGATAGGACTAGACCTGTGTGTTGCTGCAGGGCTGACTGCCTGGGCTGCACCTGTCAGCTGTTGCTGCTGCTGCTGGCTTAGGTAGAAGACTGCTCATGTGGAGAACTCTGCTGTGCTCTGGGGCCAGGGACTGTTAGGAGCTGTTCGTTGCTGGGTTTTATTGACCTAGTACTGGCTGGAATAGTCCTGTGACTCCTGGCTGGCTCTCCGGAGTGGTAGTCGGTATGATGAGAAAGCCCCCAACTACTCCAGCAGTCCTAGGTGTTCATTCTTAGTCTCAGAGTCACCAGGTCATTTGTGATCTTGAGGGTGCAAATGCCCGTAAGAGGCAAATGATGGTACTTGCACAGGTCTGTCTCACCAGATAAGAAGTGCCTGTTAGGTTCGCTGACACTTACCTTGAGATGGAAGCCATTAGGTTCTGCTTTATTAGTGCAACATGAACCTAAAGTCACAGTCCTGTGACCTGTTGCTGTTCACCTAAGGATGGAAGAGAGTGACAAAGCAGGCCTCTAACCGCCTGAGCGGGTCACAGGCTGGGTCCTCTAGTCAGAGGTCCCTGCAAAGTCCCAGGGTTGTTGATCTACCAGAGGCGAGCAGTGACACATGGCAAAATGAGTCCAAACCTCCAGAGCTCAGGGCTCTGCATGATGCCAGTCTGGGAGCACTGGTGAGGAACTGGAATCCTGTAGGCTTTATTAGGTGCCGGTCTCAGTATAATGGGCCGGCTTTGAGCTCTGAAGTGTGTCCTGTGCAGTTGTAGTTTTGTTTCCTGCTGGTGGTTGGGGCAGGCTGTCAGAGGCCAACTGGCAGTAGAAGTTCCCAATACTCACTGCCCTGGTGTGGTCCTGGTGCCAGGACAGGGGCTGCCATGTAAACTTTTCACAATTGCCCTGGTCCCCCCGTGGCCACTCAGGAGGCAACTCTCTCTGCATCTGTCCCTGGGTTGGGGGAAGGGTGGCATGCCTGGACAGCTCTTGTTTTTGCTTTCTTTGATGTGACTCTTATCATGATAGGATTATAACAAGGTGAGGCATTGTTTCCCCTGCCTGACTCCAGTAGCTCTTGAGAAACTAACTTGGTGTATGTGTAACTATTCGCATTGCTGTCTGCACAGGAGCCTCTTAGTCAGATGCCCTCCAGTGAGAGAGCTCAAGAGCTCCCTTCAGTTAGCCCAACTGCCTGCAGTGGCCAAGGCTGGGCCAGGCTAAAGCCAGGAGCCAATCCCAATCTCTCACATGAGTGACACTAATTCTACTCCATGCGCTATCCCCTGCTGGCTCCCAGGGTCTGCATCAGCAGGATGGTGAGGATCCATGACCTCAGCCAGGCTCTCCATCTGGGATGCAGGTGAAGCAGCATCTCAGTTGTTAGAACAAATGCCTGCTCAGAAACCACATGTTCCAAACACAGAGTCTTAGTACATGGACACTTAATTTTGGTTTTACATTTACAATGATGCTAAAAGTAACTGAGACCAATTGATTTAGACTCTGTACATTGGACCAAGGGATGAGAAATAAACTGAACATGGATACGTTTTCCAAGGTTAGAGTCTGGATTAGTGGATCCAAGAGGAGTCTGGATTTTCATTAATGTCTGATAATTTATAAGAAACAAGTTAAAATAATGAGTCAGTGCATTCTGTTGATCACTATTTCAGGAGGATTAGCCCAAAGGCAGACAATGAATAGTTTGATACTTCAAAAACCAAATTTGGGACCCGGCACAGTAGCCTAGTAGCTAAATCCTCCTGTTGCACATACAAGGATCCCGTATGGGTGCCGGTTGTAATCCCGATGGCCTCGCTTCCCATATGGCTCCCTGCTTGTGACCTGGGAGTTTTTAATGGACATTTGCAGTATGAACCCTCAAATGGGGAAGATAAGCCCCCTCCACCTTTTTGAACAGTTTTTTAAGAAGTAAACCATGGGCCCACCGTGGTAGTCTAGTGGCTAAATTCCTTGTCTTGCCTTCCTTCCAGGCCTGTGTAAAGAGCATTTCAGAATACACACAGACAGGCAACATCTGGACACAGCTCTAAGGTATGTATGAAGAAAGGGCAATGAATTGGTGATTGAGTTTATTCCTTTATTTGCATGTCTTTGAAGGGAAGGGCAGAAGCTTTTTGTTGAGATTGATTGGTTGATTTTAGGGTGTAGTGGTTAAGGTCCTCACCTTGAACCGAGAAGGATCCCATATGGGCACTGGTTCTAATCCTGGCAGCTCCACTTCCCATGCAGCTCCCTACTTGTGGCCTGGGAAAGCAGTTGGGACCCTGCACCTGCATCGGTGACCCAGAAGAGGCCCCAGGCCCCTGGCTCTGGATTGGTGCAACTCTGGCCATTGCAGCTGCTTGAGCAGTGAATCATCGAATGAAACATCTTCCTTTTTGTTTCTCCTCCTCTGTACACATCTGCCTTTCCAAAAAATAAATAAATCTGTTGTAAAAGTTCATGAATAAAATGAATTGAAAAATAACTACAATTTTCTCGAAAAAAAACTAAAGTCAATGTGTATGAAAATCGGCAAAAAGTTCATGGAAATGTGAATTATTAAACCAAGCAAAGTTTTCCCACATTATTCCAACTTCCAGAAGTATTTGGAAGCAGCATGATTTATCACAGAAATGTCATTCACTGTGTTGAAGTTGGATAGTTTTGAGATATTTGTTACTGAGAACTGCACTGCTCTGAGATTACTTTAGATGTGCATGGTTGTAGCTAAGCATGTCCTTTGGTTTGTGTGGTGGTTAGAACTCGTGCAGCATGGGAGTGCTGCTGTGGTGCAGTGGGTGAAACCATGGCTCACACCACCAGCATTCATAGAGTGGCAGTTTGAGTCCCAGCTGCCTCACATCCTTTCAGGCTGCCTGCTGGGGAGCCTGGATCCCTGACACCTGTTTGGGTAACCCAGAAAAAACTCATGGCTCATTTCGACAGTGAATGAGCCAGGAGTGAAGAGAAGTCATCTTTTGTTTTCTCTCTATACTTTAAAAATACATACTTATATTCACGCTTTCTCTTGTTAATCTTCCCGTAATTTTATCTGTTATTTAAAGCTTTATTTTCTTGGAAAGGCAGATTTACACAGAGGAGGAGAGAGAGAGAGGAAGATCTTCTGTCTGATGATTCACTCCTCAAGTTACCACAAGTGCTGGGGCTGCTCTGATCCTAAGCCAGGAGCAAGGAACCTCTTTCCTGGTGTCCTATGTGGGTGCAGGATCCCAAGGCTTTGGGCCATCCTCGACTGCTTTCCCAGGCCACAAGCAGGGAGCCGGATGGGAAGTGGAGCTGCCGGGATTAGAACCGGCGCTTATATGGGATCCAGCTTGGTTCAAGGTGAGGACCTTAACCATTACGCTATCCTGCAGGCCCAGTTGTGTCTATTACAAATTGCCTTTGACTGTGTGCATGACTGCACTGAATCTACTCCAGGAGACACAGTTACTCTCTTCTCTCATTCCGTATTGATGGACAAATGTTTAGCCACTGTGTTACTTCATTTTAGATAGCACTTGAAAGCACTGGGTATTTTTAGCCTGTTCTTCCTAATGCTATATTGTTATGGTATCCTCCATAATTTTCTATTCAAGACAATTTTTTTCACTGTCTACTGAAATCTCACCTATTCTAAAGAACATTTTCTTCCTCCAGATATCATCTTGATTGCCAGAATGATCATAGTTTGATAAGGGTTTTTCTTGCCTTAGCATCTGCTCCCTCTATCATTTTTCAAATTTAGTTGTGATAGCAATTGATGACTCCACAATTCATGTCTGTAATCCAGACAGCTCTCTTGGTCCCCATTTAATCCTGCCATAATCTCCATTATTATGCCACAACAATGCCAAACTTCACCATTGCTGACAACCCCATCACACACAATAATCTAAACATAGTCTTGCTTTTTTCTATGAATTATAATGAAATTCTGCACCGGGGTGTGCAACTTGATATGAAATAAAAATGTTTTTACCTTTTTTCTTTGCTTTTATGCACCAATGCATGTATCCATGCATTTCTATATGTTAAATATTTCCAACTATTTCCCCCTAATGATTTCTGTAACAATGCTAGTTTGGACAGCTGTTGTCATCAACCTTAATTTCTCCCATCTTCCCCAAACCACTTTCAAGTCTGCGCTGGTTCTTTTGTCAAAATTCATTCCCTATTTGTTACTTCTTCCTCTCACACTAAATTCTCAAGGAATTTCTTTTGGATTTAAGTGAGCCCCATCATTTCTTCACATGATAGTAATTCTCTGAAGGACGTAGGCATTAGTGAAATGGTGGAGATACTGCCTTGGACACCTCCATGCCATGGTGGAGTGCCTGGCTCTATTCCCAAGCCTGGCTTTCTGATAATGCTCAACATGGAAGCCTACAGGTGATAGCTCACAGAGTTTATTCCATGCCCCAGGCCTGGCAGTAGGGAGTTGAGCTCGTGGCTCCTGGGGTTTGACTGGTGTAGCCTGTGCAGTGTAGGTACTTTTCTTGCTTGACAGGAAAGCACTTGCATCTCTCCCCTTGTCCTCCAGGGCCCAGTGCAGCGAGAAGCACCCGGCCCCGTCCGGCCATGCAGAACATCCCTGGGCCTGGAGAGGCAGCACAGCTGGGCGCCCTGGGGTCGGGGAGGAGGAAGAAAAGGGTCCTGGATTCCGGAGGAATCCTGCGTGGTGCTGACGTGGAGGAATTGGCTGCAAGGTACTTCCTGCAAGTTGCTGCGGCCCTGTACCCTTAGTCAGCTAAGAAGCAGCAGAGGAAGAGATTGCACCGCTGGGCTCTCCATCGGGAGCAGTTCTCGTGCTGGAAGATGTGGTGAGGCTCTGTGAGAGGACGTGACGTGGCTCGTGGACTCCAGCTGACCCTCGTCCCACCTGCTGTCCACCTGCACCCCACCTGGGTTAGGCCTAGTGGTGGCCGCCATGGTGGACCCACTTGGGGCTGGCTGGGTTCCAGGTGGAGTTGGTGCCGCCCCCAGAGTTCCTGGACTTTGACCCTCCCTGGAGGAGTTCACAGACCCACTAGACTTCACCAGCACCATGCGACCTGTGACCAAGAACACGGACATCTACAAGGTAAGACACCCGAATGTTCCGGTGTCCAGGAAGGGTAGGTGGCGGCTTGGCCCTAGCCCATGTCCGGAGTGCAGGCCAGGTGGCTGCTTGTCCTTGGGTGTGGGGTCAGCTGGTGAGCCGGTGGCTTGGCCATCAGCAGGGGTACAGGAGGGGCGATGTCCACTTGCACTCCTGTGGGGTTTAGGAGGCTGATACCCGGCTTAGCCCTGAGTGTGTGTTCCTGGAGACCAGGCGTTGGCTTGGTCTTCAGTACAGGAGGAAGGGTAGGCAGTGGCTTAGCCATCAGCATGGGGTCCGGGTGGGGAGGCGGCAGCTTGCTTTCTGTGTGTGGTCCAGCAGGGCTAGCCTCAGCTTGGCCCTGGGTGCTGGGTCTGGGAAGTCATCCAGTGGCTTGGTCATTGGCCCGGGGTCCTTGAGGGCAGGTGGTGTGTTGTTCATTGTTGGTGTCTTTGAGCACAGGCCTGTCCTTGGGGTTATATTGGAGTCATTATGGCTGCTGGTGGATTGCTGTCTTTTTGAGGTCCCTGATGGCAAGGGTAGCTTGGCCATGAGCAGGGGTGCAGGAGGGGAGGTTGTTGCTTGCCTTTATGCTTGGTTTACCAGGGTGGCCGTGGTTAGCACTTAGTGCAGGTTCCTGGAGGTGAGGTTATGTGTTGGCCATCTGCCATCCCAGGGTGTTGCTTGAGTGGCTTGGGCAGTTTTGACTTGATTGCATCAGGGCTGAGAAGATCTTTTCCAGATCCACTGGCTGACCAAGTCCACCTTAGTGCATCCACCGGCCCAGGCACTTGCTGTAAGCTTGGCCAGCAGAATGGTCTGTTCTGTTCTGCTTTCCATTTTCTGCTGTGGCACATCCCCATCTGGCTGAGATGAGCTGGCTGCCCTGTCCCCCATGTGCAATGGGGCACACTGCCCAAACTTGGCAGAGCCCTAAATACCTAGGAGGCCCAGACCCCATTCTTGTGCTTTCTTGTGTTTGTTTCTGTGCTTTTGAGTAAGCTAATGCTTGTTGTTTTGGATTCCTTTTAAGAGAAGTTACCAATCTCTTGTAACAAGAGAGGAATGGAGGGAAAGAGAGAAGCAGTGAATTGGATGCCAAGTGTAGCAGCCAGGACCTGGAACTGTCAGCCCTATGGGATCCCGGTGCTTGCAAGGTGAGGATTTAGGCAATCAGCCATTGTACTGTAGATCTCTCTCTCTGTTTGTAAGATCCTTTTACTTCTATTGGAAAGAGTAACACAGTGAGAAGGAGGGACAGAGATCCTCCATCCATCATCAAATTTGCCAGATGACCATAATAGCTGGGGCTGAGCCAGCCTTTCTGGGTCTCCAGTCTTTCTGCATGAATGCAGGGGACCAAGGACTTGATCTGTCCTTTATTGCCTTCACAGCCACAAGCTGGGAGCTGGATGGGCAGTGAAGCAGCCAGGACACCAGCTGGCACCTGAGTGGTATGCCTGTGCCACAGGTGGAAGCTTAGCCTGCAGTACCATGATGCTGGCCCCCAATTTATCACATTTTTGTTGAGTTTTTGATTAAGTCAATTATTCCAGTGATTTGTTTTCACTGAAAATTTCATTCTCTCTCTTGTTCTGATAGGAGTGGTTTTGTAGAGATAAGTAGTGAAATGCCAGAGTTTCTGCTAATATTCTGGTTCAAGTGTGTGCGAGGGCTAGTGTTGTGGCACAGTGCGCTAATCTACCATCTGTAGTGCCGACATCCCACATGGCCATGTGGCTGTTTCCTGGAGTTATCTTTGCTGTTCACTCCAGACCAGCTGTTTTTAAGGTCAGCTATTAGCCTAGACCCTCTGGGGCTTTCCTTTTGCTTCTTCCTTTGTTGCAAGTCTTTGTTTTCCTTGGTTTATGATGTTTTTGCTGGATGGTTTCTTCTAGTATAATGAGAAAGAAGGTCAGTGGGAAGTGAATTAGAAACTTGGTTCGGGGCCTGTGTGGTGTTGTGGATGAAACTGCTGCCTATGTTGCCAGTGTGAGTCCTGACTGCTCTGCCTTCATGCAGCTGCCTGAGAATGACCTGAGCGGAAATGGTGAAGATGGCCCAGTTCCTTAGATCCCTGCACCCATGTGGAGGCCCAGGCGGAGTTCCAGCTTCTGGCTTTGGCCTGGCCGTTGTGGCCATCTGGGGAGTGGACCAGTGGATGGAAGAAACGTGTCTGTCTCTTCCCTGTGTGTTGCTTTTAGTTTTAAAATATACACATACATGCCTATTTTTCGTCAAAAGAATCTTGATTTTGTGGAGAGCTTTTGTCCTTAGTTTGGTGATGTTTAGAAACTGAAATGATGTGAGCCTGAGTTGGTTTCATGATGAGTAGAGCTGCTGCCTGCACAGCCGCCAGCCCGTTGCTCAGGTCCTGGCTGTTGTACTCCATGCAACCCCTGCTGATGGCCTGGGACAGTCAGCGGAAGAAGGCGGAGGTTCTTGAGCCCTTGTCGCCTGTATGGGGGACCTGGATGAAGCTCCTGTGGATGGAAGAGCTCTTCTCATTTCACTTTCAAATAAGAGTCTAAATTTTAAAAATTCAATTATGGAGCATTTTAGTTTAGTAAAATGATGGGAAAGGTTATTTGTTTCTTTGTTTCTATTATTGCTTCTGCTGCAAGTGCATGTTAATTCTTATTGCATTGTGATTTATGTGAGCGGCAGAGAATCAGCAACATGGAGATGTCCCTTCCACTGATCGCTGTCCACATGTCTGCAGTTGTTAGCTCAGGGCCCAGCCACATCCAGGAGTCAGGAACTCAGTCTGGGTTTCCATGCGAGTGGAATCTGGCAGCTGAGCCTCATCTGCTGCCTTTTATGTTACATATTCTGAAGAATTTAGTTAGATACAGAAATTAGTCTGTTCTTCAAACCAGGCAAGAGGTCCAAATTGAGTAAATCTGTTAAATGTCTAGTTTCAGTGTAGGCACTCTAACATGAATTAAACTTTAGCATTTAAAACTTTAGAGAGGGGGTCCAACATGGTAGCCTAGTAGCTAAAGTCTTGGCTTTGAATGTGCCATGATCCCATATGGGTGCGAGTTGTACTCCTGTTAGCTTTGCCTCCCATTCCCCTGTTTGTGGCCTGGGAAAGCAGTCAAAGACGGCCCAAAGTTTTGGGACATTGCACCCACATGGGAGACCCCGAGGAGGCTTCTGGCTCCTAGCTTTAGAATATTGGCTCAGTTCTAGGCGTGGCAGCCTCGTGGGAAGTGAATCAATGAACAGAAGATCTTCTCTGTCTCCTCTCCTCTCTGTGTATCTGACTTTGCAATAAAAATAAATAAACCTTAAACAAACAGTAAAAAACCCCTTGAGAGGGACTGGCATGACGACTCCATGACTGAATGCTCACCTGGAAGAGCCAGGATCCCTTGTGGTTGAGTGTGTGTCCTGGCGGCCCTGCTTCCCATCTGGCTCCCCGCTTGTGGTCTGAGAAAGAGGAAGAGGGTGGTTCAGAACTTTGGCCTTATCTCCCTGTGGGAGAGTCAGAAGAAACTTCTGGCTCGCCTCAGCTGTGGCCATTATGGCCACTTGGGTGATGAAGCAGAGGATGAAGATCTTTTCTGCCTCTCTTTCTCTGTGAATCTGATCTGCCTTTCCAAAAAATGAAGTTTTTAAATTAATTTTTTTTTTTTGGAAAGTGAGATATAAAGAGGGAAGGAGAGACAGAGGGAAAGATCTCTGTCTGCTGTTTGACTCCCCAAGTAGCTGAAACGGCCAGAACTGAGCCAATCTGAAGCCAGGAGCTTCTTACAGGTCTCCCACATGGGTGCTGCATCCCAAGGCTTTGAGCCATCTTTGACTGCTTTCCCAGGCCACAAGCAGGGGAGCTGGATGGGATGTGGAGCAGCCAGGACATGAACCAGTGCTCATATAGAATCCTGGCGTATGCAAGTGGAGCACTTTAGGCACTAGGCTATCGCTCTGGGCCCAAAGTAAATAAATCATTTTTAAAAGATTCTTGATTTATATTACAAAGTCAGATATGCACAGAGGAGGAGAGACAGAGAGATGTTCTGTCTGATGATTCACTCCCCAAGTGACCGCAATGCCTGGGGCTACATGATCTGAAGTCCGGAGCCTCCAACCTCTTCCAGCTTTCCCACATGGGTGCAAGATCTCAAGGCTTTGGGCCGTCCTCAGCTGCTTTCCTAGGCCACGATCAGGGAATAGGATGGGAAACGGGGCTGTCGGGATATGAACATGCACCCATATGGTATCCCGGCTCGTTCAAGCCGATGATTTTAGCCACTAGGCCAGTCTGCTGGGTGCAAGAAATCAATCTTAGCAACAAAATCAACAAAGAAGCTTCAGTAATTGTCTGATTTCTTGTTTGCCTGTGAACATTACAGATGTCACTGTTGTCATTTATTTGTGGAACTCTAAAATCCCAGCCCAGAGTAATTTATGTATTTATCAGATAATGCTTGCCTCTACTTAAATAATAATTTTTACTTTTTTAATTCAGATTGTTGCCAGCAAAGGAGGTTTTGAAATGGTCACCAAGGAAAAAGAAATGGTCCAAAGTCGATATCTGCTTGGGATATCTGCCAGGAAAAGAAGCTGGATCTCTCTTCAAAGTCTCACTAGGAAAGAATTCTCTACTCATATGAGCTGTTCCAGTCTGGTGGTATCAGTCTAATGGTGAGTTGCTTCCTTGTTCTTAGAAGTGGATCAATTGGTCCTGGTGTGGTAGCCTAGTGGCCCAAACCCCACCTTGCATGCACCAGGATCCCATATGAGCACCGTTTTATGTCCCAGCTGCTCCACTTCCCTTCCATCTCCCTGCTTGTGGCCTGGGAAAGCAGTCAAGGATGGCCCAAAGCCTTGGGATCCTGTACCCACATGGGAGACCTGGAAGAGGCTCCTGCTTTCTGGCAGCTCAGCTGTGGCTGTTGTGGCCTTTTGAGGAGTGAACCTGCGGATGAAAGATCTTTCTGTAAATCTGGCTTTCCAATAAAAATGAAACTTGTTGTGGGAGAATGTGTTAAAAGTGTTTTTTGTTGGAAAGGCAAGTTTAGAGAGAAAGATAAAGCTCTTACATCCATTGGTTCACTCCCCAAGTGGGCACAGTGTCCAGAGTTGAGGTAGTTCGAAGCCAGCAGCCAGGATCTTCTTCCGGGATTCCCACCTGGGTGCAGGGTCCCAAGGCTTTGGGCCATCCCTGTCTGCTTTCGCAGGCTCCAAGCCGGAAGCTGGATGGGAAGCTGGAGCAGCTAGGGCCTGAATGGTGCCCATATGGGATCCTGGAGCTTGTCAGTTAGGGATGTAACTGCTAGACTACTGTGCTGGGCCCCACTTCATTTGTTTTTATTGGTGAGTAATATTCCCTTGTATATATGTACCTTTTTGCTTGTTTACTAGTTGATGAACAGTGGATAGTTCCAGTGTTTGGCTGTTAGGAAGAATAATATGCCTGTTTAGGTATAACGCTTCCAGTGGACATATGTGTTCATTTCTCTTAACAGAGTGGAATTGCTAGGTGTTGTGTTACATTTATATTTATTAAGAAGAAAACTGTCAGAATGTTTTTCAAAATGGCTGAACTGCTTTTATATTATGCCCAGTAATGTGGAGCTTGCGATTTTCCATGTCCTGGCAAACGTGTTGTCACTGTTTTGGTTATGGCCATTATATTAGGTACGCACTGGTATTTCCTTGTAGTTCTCATTTGCATTTTCCTAAAGGCTACTGATGATGCTTTGCATTGTTTAATGTTCATGTTAGTTGTTTGTGTATCTTCCTGAATGAAGTGTTTGTTGGGTTGGCTTTGTATACTTGTAAGAGTTTGTTATACTAAATACAAGTGCTGAATCAGAGACATGATTTGCAAAAACTTTATTCTTGTCTTTAATTCATGTTTTCCTTTTTCTGATAGTATCTGCTTGAAGAATGGTTTGTAGATTCCTGTTTTCCTTTGATGGATTGTAGTTTTCGTATCATTTAGGAAGTATTTTTCCTTATTTATGACTATAGTCATTTTTTTTTCTCCATGTAGGATTTCTGTGTTTTTAGGTTTATTTACAAAGCATTTCCTTTTGAGTTGACTTATTCCCTTATTTTCATTTTATTTGAAAGAGAGGAGAAGAAGTTTCCATGTGCTGGTTCCCTCCCAGCCAGGGTGAAGCCAGGAACTCAATCCAGATTTCCTTTGTGGGTGGCAGGGATTCAGGTACTTACATAGTCATCTGTTGTCTGCCAGGCAGGGAGCTGAGTTAGGAGTGGCGCTGGGACTTGAACTCAGGCACTGGCGTGTGGGGTGTGGGTCTCACAAGTGGGGTTGTAACTATTGGCTTTCACACTGAAGTTGATGGTGCAGCTTGCACTGTTTCTTTTTCTATGTGTATAAAATGTGAGGTACATAGGCAGGTTAGTTTTTGGGGGTGGAGGGCATATGGATATTCAGTTGTGATGAGCACTGTGTAAACAGCATTGTTTTTCTGTTGATTTAACCAGGCTAGCTGTATTGAGAATCAGCTGACCATGAATGTACAGTATTCTTTCTGAGCTGTTTTGTTGTATTGGATTGCGATGGTCTTTCCCTTACCCCCAGGCGTAAGTCAGTCTATGGTTTCATAGATTTTTTTCTGTGGTTTTGATTACCTGCAGTCAGTTGCATTAAAATATTGCATGGAAAATTCCAGTTTTAAGAAGTTTGTAAGTTTGTAGTTGTGTGGTATTCTGATTAGTGTGAAGAAATGTTATTGTGTGGGTCACTGTCCTGTCTGGAATGGGATTTATGCCTTTGCCCCTGTTTAGCATCTATCTTAATTATCGGACTGGCTGTCAAGCCTTTCCAATGCTGGTAACCAGATATGCTTTTCTTTTCTTTGTTTGTAAGATTTTTATTTTGGGGGGAAAGGCAGAGTAGTAGAGACACAGAGAAACATCTTTTGTATGCAGGTTGACTTTCTAAGTGGCCACAACAGCTGTAGCTGAACTGATGGAAAGCCTGGAGCCCAGAGCCTGTTCCAGGTCTCCCACATGGGTGCAGGTCCCAAAGACTCTAAAGCCGCAAACAGGGGGCTGGATGGGAGGTGAAGCATCCAGGACGCAAACCGGTGCCCATATGGACTCCTGACACATGCAAAGTGAGGATTTAGCCACTGAGCTTTTGCATCAGGCCCCCCAGATAGTCTCTTATTTTACAGAAATGATCCCAAAATACAACAGCAGTGATGTTGGCAATTTGGATATGCTTGAGAGAGGTCATCATGTGTTCACCCAAGTCTTATTATAGTATTTCATTGTGATTTTTCTATTTAATAATTTTAATGTGATACTGTACCTTGTTTCCTGGTGCCAGGCTCTGCATCTGTGTGATGGTGGACAGCTTTCTGAAATAGCCCTTGACTCAGTTTTCTCATCCTAAAAGATTGGGTAATGGTACCTATTCAATGTGTTAATGTGAGAATTAAGTACTTTAAAAGTGGTAAGATGCTCAAATGGTATTGAAGTCAGCTGTTATTATTCAAACATGATTTATCTTTAAAAAATGTGCGTTGAAATAAGAATTTATTGACCTTTACAAGACAGTATTATAAGAAAAATGAAAGTTGGGATTAAATATCAATTTGGGAGTCGTAAGTAACATAATAAGTAATCGTAAATAGAATAGGATTGGATGAGATTCTACAAGTCCCTACATGAAAACTGTATGTTTTGATGTGTGCGCCATTGTGTTCAGGAGCTCTGAGCTGTGAAGTTCAGCAGCAGGCACAGAAGAGGTTGAGCGCTCATGAGCAGATATCGCCAAAGGCCTAGGGGTTACAACACAGTGTCATCCTGGCTCTAGGTCCAACTTTTGCCTTTTAGTCCCTGACAGACCTCTTTATTCTGGATTCCAATTTTGGTGTTTTTCTTCCTTTCTTTCTTTTCTTTTCTTTTCTTTTTTTTTTTTTTTTGCTGAGTCAGATTGTCTTTTACTGTTTATTTTATGGTTAAGTCCAAGGAATTCTGGGAAGATGCTTCTGAAGGATACTTGGAGTTAATGTGGTGGTAATGTTGAGTGGGGGATCAGCATCAGGACCTTCAGGAATGAGGGTAAAATTGTGTAATTTACTAAAGTAAATTTTAGTATGATTCCATCATTTCTGAATTGTCAGTATTTGCATTTATGGTTTAGAAAGTTTAAAATTCTAAGCAATACATTCCTTTGGTATCTCTTCAAATTTTGCAACTGACATTTTATGCTGGTGTAGAATTAACCATTGAAGACAAAGAAGGGTGGAGAGAGAGTGTGCAAGCGAGCAAGAGTGCTTCCATCTGCTAGTTTATTCTCCACTTGTCCCCACGTGGGCCAGGCCGGAGCCAGGAACCAGGAATTCCATCCTGAGTCACCACATGGGTGGCAGGGACCCAGCCCAGCTACCTTCCTTTTTATTTAGTTTCTTATATTCTTTTTTGTTATGTTTACATAGTTGAGGGATGAACTCACACGTGAGCCTCTGATCAGGGTGGGGAGGTTCAGGTTCAGACATTGAGGAAAGTGGCTAAGACAAATGTTTCCTTTTTTTTTTTTCTTCTACTGTGTCCACTGGGGAAGAGGGCAAGAGGGCCACTCCTTGCTGTCAAACTACATCAGTCCTTGGTGATGAGGGAGATGATCATTTGATGATCAAGCAGGCCCCATTGTGGGGAAGTATTCCAAGGTGTTTCTTGAGTGATTTTGGTAGTTCACTGTGGCCAGGGTCTGAGTCCAGCCGTCTAGTCAGGGACTCCCCCAGGAAACCTCATCGGGGGGAGCTCAGACTTGATTCTAGCATGCACCAGCCAGTATACATGCTGGTGGATGTAGCTGCTTCATCAGTGCTGACCCATGACTCCATGTTTCATGCAAACTGATAGGTATTAAGGCCCAGCCCAGCCAGCCTGCCACAGACCGGGTCCTCAAGCATAGCAGTGTGTCACACGGTCTACTTGGGGCAATCCTGAGTAACCTGCACCAGACCTACCCCACAGCCATGTTTTTGCATATGCCACATCTGCTGCAGCCCAGCCCATATCCCATCCAGTTTTCATGCACACCCATGCGTGCTGTGGCTTAGCTCAGCACAGTATGACCCTCATATGTGCTGATAGGTGCTACCACCTTGTTCAGCCTGGTCCACCCCAAGCTCTGGTTGTCTGACAGGTTGTAGATGCAGCCTAGCCTAGCCAAGGTGTGCCCACAGTTCCCCTACCAGGCATGCTCCAATCTCCAGTTCTTGAAGCACTTGCACCCAGCATTTTACATGCCAACTGGTGCTGCAGCTTAGCCAGGTTGGCCCATTCTGTCTCTCATGCACACTAGAGCGTGAAGCGGCCTAGCCCAACCTGGCACACCCACAGTCCCAGCTGTCACACTCACCAATGGAAGCAGTAGCCAACAGGGAGTCCTTGAAGTTCTCCAGCCAGGCCTTCTCCCAGCCCCAGGTCTTGCATGTGCCAATGGGTGCTGCGGCCTAGTCTGAGATGGTTTGTCCCAGGACTTGGCATTTGCCATCAGATGCTACAGCCTGCCTCAGCTTAGCCCACCCCAAGTCTCAGCTCTAATTCTCTCCAGTTGTCCCCTACCAGGCCTGTTCCCAGCCGCAGGTCTTGCATGGGCCAATTGGTGCTGTGACCAGTTTGTTAGAGTCTGCTTGCAGTCTTGACATTTTCCAGCAGGTGCAGCAGCCTATCCTATGTTACTAAGCGTGCGATTCCCAGAATTACATGTTAACAGAAAGCAGGATCAGAATTAATGTCAAACCTGGGGAGTCTGAAGGAAATGTGTGCCTTCCAAGCAGCAACTGAAGCTGTGTGCCAATTGCCTGCCCCTCAGGTCAACATTTTATGTGGACATATTTAATGTTAAATTCCAAACTATTGCTTTTTTTTTTTTTAATGTAATTCCGTAGGCTTAGGTTCACCCGTGGCCCTGGTTCTCTTGCATGCTGGTTGCTGTCATGGTTTAGCATAATGTGACCCATTCCCTTATCCAACACTCACTGTCAGATACTGAGATCTAGCTCTGTCAGACAGGTCCCCAGCCATGGATTTCATGTGCGCTGCTGTGTGGTGGTCAGCAGTGTTCCATGCTAACAAGCCCAGCCCAAATTTCCCATGTGGGCTGGTACATCAGTCTGACCCTTAAAGATCTTTAGGTCTCTTCCCCTCCGATCCACTGAGTCTCATTCCCCTTGCTTACCTGCAGTACAGTGGCCTTGTCATTGGGAGTCCCTCAGGATCCATTCCTCATCCACACAATACTCCCAGGATGGTCCTTCCTACCCCATATCTCCTTGCTCCTTTCTCTAATCAACCCACAAGCCTTGTGCCTAGCCCAGTCTTCGGAAGCCCAGTGGGTGGTGTGGTGGTCCTGTATTCTGCCATCCACCAGGGTCCCGAGCTCCTGTCATATGTGCTGGCCTGGTGTCTTACCCCTCTACACACCTGAGGTCCAGGCCCATTGCGGGTTCCAGGCCTGGTCCACCAGCACACCAGAGCAGTGTGCTGACCTGGGGCTCTTTCTTCAGCTCTCCTCACCTCACCCAGGACCAGACACATAAGGAAATCCCCAGGTTCTCTCCACCTGCCTAGCGATGAGCTCCTGGTTCCCCAATGCCCACCGGTGTTACGCCCTTAGCCTTCCCCCAACCCAAGCCTGCAGCCTCAGCCCGCTCACCCCCTCACCTGGTGCCCTGGGAGCATGGCAACAGGATGATGCCATCCCCTGGTGTGCCTAAAATGTTGTTAAAAGCTTTTAACATCCATGTGGTGAATATATTTGAAACACGTGGTTTTAAGAAGACGGTATGGTCACCCTTTTCCTTCTCTCATATGTTCTTCCTCCTTTCTTACATTTCTTTTAATTTTTTTTTCCCATTACTTCAAGTGGGCAGCTTATATCGTGGAAAGAAACCTCGAAGACCTGAAGAAAGAAAACACTTGTGATGGGCAAAAGTGAGTATCTTAGTGTTAACATTTTTTTTAAAGATTTATTTCTTTATTGGAAAGTCAGATATACAGAGAGGAGGCGAGACAGTGAGAAAGATCTTCCATCCGATGATGCACTCTGAAAGTGACTGCAATGGCCGATGCTATGCCGATCCGAAGCCAGGATCCAGGAAGTTCTTCTGGGTATCCCACACAGGTGCATGGTCTCAAACTTTGGGCCGTCCTCGACTGCTTTCCAGGCCACAAGCAGGGAGCTAGATGGGAATTGTAGCTGCCGGGATTAGAACCTTCACCCATATGGGATTCCAGCGCGTTCTAGGCTGAGGACTTTAGCTGCGAGGCCACACCGCCGGGCCCTTAGTGTTAACATTTTAAAACTACTTTACTAACTTTCTTACTTTCTTAACTAGGTAATTCTGTCATAAGGATTTGTAACAAGTTTTCCAGTGCATCTGGCCTCCTTCATTGTGAATTATCTACTTATTATTTTTCCATTTGAAATACTTAGCTAAACTGAACTGTTTCTTGGAAGAAACTTTTGTCACATACTTGTAGAGAATTTTGTTTTTCACTGTTTGTTAAAGAAAATGTCCTAAGTCAGCAGCTTGTGTGGGTTCACTAAATTGGAAGCCACACTTTGCCCACCGATGTAATGCTATCTGCTCACTTGTGAAATAACTCCTTTCCAGGGATGCCTCTCTGCACGTGGGACCTGAAGTGGCAGTATGTCACATACCAGTCTCCTTCATGCCCCCTTTGAGCCCAGGCTGAAGAGAAACTCATAGTCTTGCAAGAGATGCAGCACAGACGTGTAGAAAAATGTAAGATTTTCAAGCCAGAGTTGCCGCAGTCAGAAGAATGGAATGTGAACGGACGAAGCTCTGACACAGTGACACTTGCAAGTAACAGCATCTTTTGATGACTGTTTGAAGAACAATCTTATTATCTCAAGTCCTAGTTTTGCCGTATGAAGACTGCAGCCCAAAGCAGAAGAAGCAGGAAGCAACTCTGGAACACTTAAGTGCTGCACTGTGGGGAGGGGAGCAAGAGCAACTCTTGTAAGATGGAGCCATGAGCAGCCAGCCTCTATGGGTGCTGGGGGAACTGGCCAAGCCCTTCTGGCCCTGGAGTGGCAGGCAAGATAGTTTGGGTATGGGGAGGCTGGCAAGCTGGCTCTGGAGAGGATGGTAAAAAGGCTGTGGGCACAGGAGTCATAGCCAGCGCCAGCCGGACTGTGGAATGCCTGCGAGCTGGAGGTGCCAGCTCAGTCAACGTGACCCTGGAGCAGCCAGCTGCCAGAGGGTAGCTGTGGGCACTTGCCTGGCACTAATGGTCAACAGGCAAGCTGGGGACTTAGGAGGCGCTACCAAAGCCAGCCTAGCCCTGGCTTGGCTGTGGTGTGTGGTGGCAGGGCAAGCAAGCTAGTTGAGCTTGGGAGCCTGGTCTTGGGGACAAGGGATATTGCACTGTGGGCAGGAGGGTCACTGACTGAACTGGCCTGTCCCCAGAGTGGGAAAGCTGCTGTGGAATGGATGTGCAAGGTGTGCAGTGGACACAGGACAAGTGGACCTGGTGTTGGAGGAGCAGGCCAGTGAGTGGTGTGCTGGGGATGCTGGGTCACTGGGCTAGCCCTGCAGATCCTGGAGCAGCTGGCAGGGTGGGCGGGTGGCAAGGTGGGCAGGATAGGAGTGCAGTGGGGAGGGGTCCTGGGAGAGTTGAGCTTTCCATGCAATGGATGATGATAGTCCTGTGGGTGCAGGGATACCAGCGGAGCCAGCTTGGCAATGAAGCAGGTAGTGGGTGGGCTAGGGACACAAGGTGATCTGACCTATCAGACTTGGCCCTGGAGCAGCCAGCAGATGGCTTGGGGACTGGGCTGTCTGGTTGAGCACCCCCTGGCCCTGAAGCATACCTCATGCATGCTAGGTATGCCTATGGTGCTAGGGGAACTTCCTGCGGGCCATTAGAGCAGTGGGTGGGAGAGTGGCTTAGGCGGGCTAGAGTCATGTGGGGCAACAGGTGAGCCTGCCTGGCCCTTTAGCAGCTTAGAGGCAAGCTGGGAAAGAGAGGGGTGTTCTGTGGGCCAGCCTGGCCCTGGGGTGGATGGAGGGTGGCAGGTGCACCGGCCATTGTGGAGTGGTCCTTGAGCAGCAGGGGATGGTGGTGGGACAGGTGGACATTAGGAGCTTAGGAAGCATTGGCAGAGCCCACCTGGTCTTGGAGCAACTCATGGCACAACTGGGTGGGTAGGCTAAAGGCATAGGGGTTTCCAGTCCAGTTGCCCTGTGCCTGGCTGCCTAGAATATTAGAAGTGTGGCAGTCCCTGGAGGAGTGAACCTTGTCCTGAAGTGCCAGGAGGAATGACAGAGCATGCCAGCCAGGACCCAGGGTCTCTGACAAAATGGGCCAGGTCCTAGAGCAGCAGGTGGCCATGCTGCCTACTGAGGGAGCATGGTCACTGGGCAATCCCATCCTGCCCTGGAGCAGCTGATGAGGTGTGGTGCTGGCAGGCTAGGGTTTGGGCCTAGTGACACCAGCAGAACCTGGCCCTGAAGCAGCAAATGGGACAGTATGCAAACCTGCTTTGTGTGGGCAGCCTTCAGCAGAGCTGGCCTTGAGGTGTTGCAGTGAACAGGTGGGCTGGGGATGCGATGGCTGCTGCCCAAGCCGGTGTGGCTCTGCAGCAACAAGTGGGGTGGCAGGGTGGACATGGTGGCAGGGTGGGCATGCTGGCTGTGGCTGGGTGCTAGCCAGCTGGTATGTCCCTGGAGTGGGTGACAAGTATCTGTAGGCAAGGGGTGTGGTGGGAAGAGTTGCTGATGGAGAAGCTTGCCTTCCCCAAGAGCAGCAGGGGCCAGCGGCTTGTTGTGCATGAGGCATTGGCCAAGTCCCGCTGACTGTAGAGGGGCTAGTAGGTGGGCTGGGAATGTGGGAGGCCACACAAGAGCCATTTTTTCGCTGAAACAGGTAAGCAGGGCAGTGAGGGGGACATGTGTGGCTGACCTTCGGTAACACTACCTATGAGGCACACTCTTGAGGGTCTGGGAAAAGCCGGAACCGCAACTGGACCCCTTATTGCCAAAAGCGGCTGCTTTTATACTTTTTCTCCACTGCTTTTTTCCCTGTAGTTCTTCTCTGCTGCTTTTCTAGCCCTCTCTCTGATGCTTTTTCCCCCCCGTTCTTGTCCCTGTACTTTTCTCTGCATAGGTCTTACTGCTTTTGTAACCCCTCTCTGCTGCTTTTTCTCCCTCCTATGCCTTAGCTTTTCGCTTAGCTTTTCTACCCCTCTCTGCTGCCCCATTCTTCTCATTCCATCCGTGGTTCTTTTACTGGTCCATCTTATAGCTTTTAGCGGCTGCTTTTATACTGTTCTCCACCAATCACTTCTCCCTGTGGGTCCACTTGGTGCTACCTGATAGGCCAGTAGCAATGACATAATTGCAGCGAGGGCATCAGCCTATCCCTGTGACTTCCTGTTTGCCTGCTGGTGAGACCAGTCCCCCCTCCTGTCCCTGGGGAGGCTGCCATCCTGAGAGGGCCTTTCCTGTTCCTGGGACGTGCTTTGGCACCCTGCTCCCCTCAGATGTGGGCATGCTCTGGGCCCGGGGATTCAGATCCTATGGGCTGTTGCTACAGATTGCTGTCAGATGGACCCAGCCCTAGATCAATAGGCAGCCCCTGCTGAGGGAGCAGGTGGGTGGCTGAGTGTACATGTGCCTGGAACAGTTGGTGGGGTAGTGATGTGGGTTGGCTAGAAGTCCAGGTGGCAGGCTGGGAACTGGAGGGGTGTCAGCCAGCTGGCCTGGCTCCAGAGTGGATGGTGGACAGGCTTGGGGTACTGGGGGGAGGGTAGAACCTCCTGAGCCTGCATTGTCCTGGAACACCCTGCAGGGCAGCCAGGCAGGCAGGATCTAGGAACATTAGACACGCCACCTGTGTCTGCCTGGCCTTGGATCAGCCTGTGGGTTAGAAGTGCAGGGATCTGGTCCTAAAGTAGTTGGTATGGAGCACTATGGTGCCCTAGAGGCCCAGTTGTCATGACCATCAGTCTGTGGGAGTGTGTTACAGTGCAGAAGGTCCAGTGTCAGCCTGGCCCTGGAGTGCCAAGCTGAGTGACAGGGAGTGCCAACTGGGGCCACAGGGTCCCTGGCAGAATGGGCTGGCTCTGAATAGCAGGCAGCTGAGTGGTCTGCTGAGGGAGTAGGATTGCTGGCTGATCCCCACTTGCTCTGGAGCACTGCATGAGCTGAGCCTACCTGGTCCTGGAACAGCAATCAGAGTGTTGGTGTGTCCTGACTGGAAGTATGTGGGGTCGGCTGAACCCTCCTGGGTGGGTCCTGGCCCATGAGCATGGGAGGCACTGGCTGAGGCCATGTGGACCTTGAGCTGCTGATGAGGCAGCTGGGTGGGTGAGCTAGAGGCATAGGGGTCACCTGCTGAGGGAGCTGTGCCTGTTGCAGTGACCACACCATGAGTGCTGGTGGCACTGAGGACCCAGGACCCCATTATCCTGGCCCTGAGATGCTGGGGAATTGGAGGTTCGTGCTGGCTGGTGCCTCAGTGCTGGCAGCAGAATGGCCCCAGCCCTAGAGTGGCACATACAGCATGTGGTTTGCTGAGGAAACTGGGTAGATAGCCAAACTCAACTGTCCCTTGAGCAGCAGGGTGGTGGACCTGGCAGGCTAGAGGCATGTCTGGCACTTGCCAATCAAAGTTGACCCTGGAGTAAGTGGCAAGCAGGACCTCAGGGTATACTGTCTGGGGCTCCAGAGACGCAGGAGAATGGGACTGTCCCCAGAGAGGCTGGTTTGCAATCAGCCATGTGAGGGAGAGGTCCCTTGCTGAGCCAACTGGCCCTGGATCAGTGTAAAGGCCGATGGAATGGGTGTACCTGGGATCCCTGGTGCCAGGCAGCTGAGCTTTACTGGTCCTAGGTCAGCTGGCATGTGGCCTTGTGTGTGTAAGAGGTGCTGCAGGAGCCTGTGTGGCTGAGAAGCAAGTCGGGCAGCAGGGTGCCATGCTGTGGTGTGGAGTGTCTGGTGAGCCTCCCTGGCCATGGAGCAGCCTGCAAGCATCTAGGCAGATGGGCTGGAGAGTCAGACAGAGCTCATAGGCCGAGCTGGCCTGTGCCTCTTGAAGTGGCCACAGTGGGAGTGCTGGAGATGTGGTTGGCCCATGGCAAGTGAGCCTGGGTCTGGAGTAGAGCGTGGTTGGGCATGCCAGCTGGGACTGTAGTGCCACCAGAAGAACTGGCCCGGCCCTAGGGAGGCATACAGCCAAGGAGTCAGCTGAGGGATTGGGGTGACAGGCCAATATCAATTGCCCTGGAGTAGCAGCAGGGTAGCGTCCACGCCAAGCTAGAGGTGTTTCTGGCAACAGCTCACCAAGCCTGGGCCTAGAGCACCAAGCCAGATGGCAGGCAGGCGTGCTTTGTGTCTAGGGCCTGTTGGCCAAACTGGCCAAGTACTGCAGTGAAGGACAGAAAGGCTGGGGATGTGATGGCTGCTGCCGAAGCAGGTGTGGCCCTGTGGCAGCAAGGGGGCATGTGGTAGGCTTGCACAATGTGCAGGGGCACTGGCAAGCCGGAATTTCCCTGGAGGAGGCAGCAGGTGGCTGTGGGAGCAGGATGGATGTGGGTTGCTTGAGAAGCCCACCTTGCCCTACTGCAGTGGATATGGGAGGCAGTGGTCTGAGGCTTGTGGAATGGCAGCTGAGCTCTAGCGGCTCTGGAGAGGCTGGTAGACAACCTGGGAGTGTGGAAGGCCCTGCCAGAGCCCCTCTGGCCCTTTACTGCCAGGCAGGATGGCAGTATGGGCATGTTGTGGGGCAGGGGATTCAGGTCCTGTGGGCTGGTGCTGCAGGGTTGCCTAAGAAAGCACCAGGATTACAGTGTCTTGTGGGCCAGCAGCTTGCTGAGGGAGCAGGGTTGAGAGTGCAGGAGCCCCCGTAAGAACTGTTTTGGGCTGGAAGTGCAGGTAAGGCACTATGTGCGCATGCTCTGGGGGGTGGGGGATTCATTTTGTGTGGGCTGGAGCTGCAGGTGGCCATCAGAACAGACCCAGCCCTGCAGAGCCCACTGGTGAGCAGTCTGTTGAGGGTGAACTATCAGGGTGAGAAAATGATAATACGCTGTCTGTGGGACTGAGGAGGTTATAGGAGCCTAATTTACAGGGCTCCCTGTTGGACTAGGGCAAAATCATGTAGCTTGATGAGACCTATTTCCAGGGCTCTGCCTCTCCCCAAAAACAGAGCTGGTCCAACGAGAGCATGGGCAGAAACATCAGGCATCAACTTCCCATGCCTGCCTTGGCTGTGGTGGCCCAGTGTGTCACCCACATTCTGCCCGGGACTTTACCAATGGTGGTAGTCGTGAGTTTCCGGAGTCCAGTGTGCAGCCACGAGAGGAGAGGTTGGCTGGGTGGCGCAGGTGTGCTGCTGTGGAGAGGGAGGGCAGGCATGGGTCTGCATGGTGGCAGGGTGGGGCAGCATGGGTCTGTGTTTCGGCCGGGCCTGTCAGGGTGGCGTGCATCTGAAACCAGAAAAGTCTTCTGTGGGGACAGCAAGAGACCCCAAGTTGTGGCATGAGGAAATCTTCCCCACGTGGAGATGACGCTTTCTCACGCGGCGCACAAGTGGAGAAGCAAGTATGGGTCACCGTGCAGGAGTGGTGGTTGCAGAGTTCCCAGGTGAACCCCAGATGTGTGGCAGTGGGTGGAGACCCCTGAGGAAGCCACCAGGAGGGGCCAGTCCATGGTAGGGCTGGGAAGGGGAAGCAGGAAGGGGCGTTCTTCCATGGGTGCCTGTGGTGGGGAGGGTATGTGTGCATGGAATGCAGGGTTGGCTGGAAACCCGGTCAGGGACTGGGAACCCTGGTGGGGAAACACGGGATTTGTCCTTGGTGCTGGGGAAGCACAGGTTGGCTTGGGGAGATAAAGTGCGCAGGTCTGCATGGGAGAGAGGAGCTGGTGGTAGGCACTAGAGGGATGTGCAGGACTTCCTTGGGGTGTGAAGCAAGTATGTTCTTCATCTGGTCGGCAGGGAAGTGTGGGGTCTGCCTAGAGTAGGGAGGGAAGCTGGGCTCTGAGGCAGCATCACCTGGTACCCCAGGTAGGGAGGATGCTGTCTTGAGCAGCTGAGGTGAAGTGAAACTCTGCTTTGGAGTTGGTGGAGACCTGCGAGCAGGGGCAGTGCAGGTGGTAGGTTCTGTGTCCCAGGTGGTGAGCTCAGGTCATACAGGAGGTGGTCTAAGGCAGCACAGACATGCTTTTTGGGCACAGGTTCCCGAGGAGGCAGCAGCGAAGACAAAGTGCAGGGAGCAGGTGGCAGTGCAGTGCGGGTTTGTTCTTCTCAGTGGGACAGAAGCAAGGCCCATCTTGGTGCTTGTGGAGATGTTCAGGGAGGCAGCAGTGATGTGAGGGCCTCCATCAGCAGGAGAAAAGCGCAGATCTGTGTTGGCGGCAAGGTGAAGCACAGGATGAAGCCCGGATCCGAGGTGTTGGCGGTGGAGAGCACATGCAGAGATGAAGGCCAGACCTCCCAGGCCTGGGACGTCAGTGGCAGTGGACAAGCTCCTGTTCTGAGAGGCTTCAGCATGGCAGTCCAGCATCGGCGCTCCTGGATCTCCGCTGTGTGTGGATGTGCATTGGTGACAGTGGTGAAGCAGCGTCCAGTGCAGAGCATTGGCAGCTTCTGCCTCAACCTGCTAGCTGTCCCTCCTTCCACCTGCTGAGTTAACCTCCTTGGGAAGGCAGTGAAGGGGATTGCCCTCCTGTGGGCTAGGGGCAAATGGGAGAGTCCTGCAGGCATGGGGCAGGTACCAAGAGCTGGCTGCGGCTAGAGTCAGGAGCCATGGAGTGGATTGAACATGAAAACCTGGTGGGTTGACCTGGGAGGAAAAACGTGCTGTTGGTAGAGGAAAAACAGGAGGTCTGGATTTAGAGTTTGTGTGGAGAGAGTGAGAGGGTTTGGAGTGCAGCGCTAAGGGTGAAGGGTTTGGAAGGAACACTCTGGAGGATTAGGTGCCATGGAAGAGCCAGGGCACAGGAGATGCTTGGGTACTGGAAGCTGAGAGCAGGTAATGTGTGTGTCTCTTGAGGGAAGAGAGGAAGGTTTGTAACAAGTGAAGGATATGGTTGATAGAGCAGTGACAGCCCAAGAGTGTTAGCCTTGCCATGGGGTGAGGGAGAAAAACCTTAGGCAACATGGCAGGAAAGGAGCGTTTTGTGGGAACAGAGCGTTCTGAAGAGACTCGGCAATTACAATTTTTCTAGTGAGAAATAGGAAACGTCGAGAAAGAAATGGCTTGGAATGGTGGAATAGTTAGACTCATGTTGTGTTCAGATTTGTTGAAACGTAGAATGATTGAGGAAGGCAGAGAGAAAGCATTCTGCTCATCCCTTAGCTGGCCCTGGTGGCCTGGTCTGAGCCATGCCCAAGCCAGGAGCCAGCCTCTCCATCCTGGTCTTGTACCTTACTGGCAGCACCCCTAGTTCAACCTGTGCCACAAGGCTGTCCCCAGGCTGCACATTTCAGTAGGCAGTCATAAAATTCTTACTGAAAAATTCATACTGGAATGTCAAGTGAGGAGTGCTGGGTCAAGCCAAATCATTAAAAGTTACTGGTGGGTAACACAATCCTTTTATTGTTATTCCATATCAGCAGTAACACTTTTTGTGTTTTTATATATGGATTAGTAAAATTTCTCTTTATAATTATTGTTCATGTTACATTTTAACATCAGGGTTGTTACCTGCTGAAATTGTGTATAGGACTACGTTTTTTGGGCATCTTTTTTGTCCTTTGTATTAAGAGCTGCAGCAGTGGATCTTATTTATGCTGCAAGAGGTTCTGTACGCATTCATGAGAGAAGTTTCTGCTGTGTGTCCTTGCAGAAAAGTCACTGGTGCAGCTGGACAGTCTCCTGCTTTATGAGCCGTTTGGATATTATTTGCATTTGCTCATTCGTTTATTGTTTTTTGTCTGTTACATTCTTGCACCATCATGGGATTACCATGTCATTTTTTAAAAGGATTCATTTTTTAATGATACTTATTTTTAGGTGAAGGGTCTCACCACTCTCCCCCATTCCCTTCCATTCCCCCTTCTGTGATTTGTTCCTAATTTATTACAATGGCATACTCCTTCATCCTTCTATTATAAGCTTAACCTCCTGATATATGTGTGTATATGTATGTAGGTGTGTATATGTATGTATGTGTGTATATAAAAATTTACAACACATAAAATTTCCAGCTCTGCCCAGGATTCATCTGGCATGCGATGCTTGGGGAGAAGATTAGTGTAAAGTTCTCCCAACCCCCAAGAGAGGGCTGGACCCCATCCACTCAGCTCACTGAGCAATGACAAGATTTCCGCTATATAAATGTTTATAGTGCTTCAAGGTTTGGGTCCTCCTTCCAGCATAGAAAGAGTCATTTTTTTTTCCTTCTAAATTTCCCATTTTCTTGGCCCCTCCTACTCACATAGCCTGTTCACTGAGACTGATGCCTACCTAATGCTGTGATATTGCCCCCTCACAGAGACATACCCCACAGCCTTAAATGGGTAATATGGATGGAGGTCCATTTGCACCTGCGAGCAGCCAGCTGTGGTGACAGGTGCAGGGCATGGATGGCGGCATGTCCAGGTGCAGGTGTATCCCCTCCCCAACTCCCTCCCCCCACCTAGTTCCTCTATATCATTGCTAACATATAGTTCTTCCTACACAGTAATATGTCCATCATTGCAGGCATGGACAATGGCAGAGTCCAGAATCCTATTGTCAAGATATAGTAAAACAGTTTCATTTTAAGTCCATCCTTGACTGGAGGCAGAAATGCATCCTACACTGCATCCTCACATCTGGATGTTAGTCTCCATTTCGCAGCTAGTGTACATCCCCTTAAATAGAAAGTCATGATACAAAGTCAACAATAGAAAAAATAGAAGTTTACAATGCCAGGAAGTTAAATGACATGTTACTGGATATGACTGTCTCCATTACACAACTACTGTACAGCCCCTTAATTGAAGAGCCACAAAACAAAATCAACATCAGGGAGAAATAGGATATTAACAACACCATGAAGTTAAACAACATGCTATTAAATGACTAACATGTAGCTGAAGAAATGAAAATCAAGAACCTTCTTGAAGAAAATGATGCCACTGCATGTTCTACGAGTCATTGAATGATTTAATCAGAAGAAAGTGTTTTGAAGAGATGAAACCAACAGAAAACAACAAAACCCATGCAATATAGTTTCTGCTGATCTTTGTTGGTGAAGTGTGTCTCCTCCAGACAATAAATAGATGGGTTTTGTTTTTTAATCCAGTCTACTCATCTATGATGTTTGATTGAGCTTAAACCGTTTATATTCGGAGATTAATATGTATGGGTGGTACTTTGGTCCTGTCATTTTAGGAATGGGCTGTTCGTTGGTTTAGTCTTCTGTTGTCATTTTACTGGGATATTCTTCCCATTTGCCTTTGGTTTTGTTTGGTGCTAGGCCTCTTCTCTGTCAAGAGAACATCTTGAAGTGTCATTTGTAGGGCAGGTTTGAAAGAGGCAAATTCTTTTAACTTCTCTTTACTGCGGAAGAATTTTAGAAAGACACTATTAAGAGACCAAATATAAGAGGTATGGGAGTCCCAGAAGGTGCAGAAAGAGAAGCTGAGTTTGCAAATGTGTTTAATGAAACAATAAAGGAAAATTTCCCTAATCTAGAGAAAGAATTGGGAAACAACATCTAGGAGGGGCAGAGAACTCCCAACAGGCTTGACCAGAAGAGATCTTCACTAAGATAACCTCAGGCTTCCTGGCCTGTGGTTGCAGAAATGGTCTTTTAAGACAAGGGTCTATGGGGGCAGAGAAGGCCTCATGCAACAGGACCTTTGGGTAAAGTAATGGCCTCACCCATCTGGGTCCTGTGAGTATAGATGTGGTCTCGCAGAAGAGGGATCTGAGCTTGCAAGGATGGCATTGTATGACACGGGCCTGTGGGTATGGGATGGTATCCCACCACATGAGCCTGTGGAGTTTGGTGTCAGGTTCCTTTGGAAGTGGGTTGGCGTTGCCATGCCAGGGCCTAGGGGTGCGGGGCAGCCCTGGTGTGATTTTGGCCCGTGTGTGGATTAGCTCACCATCTGGTGCCTGTGGGTTCAGAGATGGCTTTGCATTGACAGGGTTCTGTGGATGAAGAGATGGCCTTGCGCAACAGGGGCCTTTGGGTTCAGGGTGGCCTCACATGCTAAAGGCCTGGGGCGGGCGGGGGCGGGGAGGGGAGGGAGGCAGCACTGTACAAAAGGTGTCCATGGGTGTGGGTTGGCCTCTCATGCCACAGAGGCCTTTGGGTGCAAGGAAGGCCTCATGTGTTGGGCTCATAGGTGCAAGTACGGTCTCTGTGTGCATGGCCTGTATGTTCAGGACAGCCTTGTGTGATGGGAGCCTGTGGGCTGTAGGGTAAGGGACTTTTGGGTACAGGGACAGCCTTGCCTTTTAAAAATCTTGTGGGTGTGGGGTAGGGCTAGTAAGACCTTAGTCCATGCATGTGTTGACAGCTCCCATGTTGAGGGCCTCTGTGTTCAGGGACAACCTAATCCACCTGGGTCCTGTGGGTACAGGACAGCCTCTCATGCCATGGGTGGGTGCAGGTTCTGCCACAATGACAAGGGTTTGAGGGAGCAGGGGTGGCCTCATGTGTCCAGGGCCTATGCATGTGGGGATAGCCTCGTTGGTGCAGGGCTTGTGGGGTCAAAGATGACCTCACCCATCATTTTTGTGGGTGCAGGGATGGCCTCAAACAAATGGTGCCTGTGGGTGTGGGGATGACTGTGTGTATGCAGGGTCTTTGGGTGCTTAGACTGCCTCATGCAACAGTGAGCTGTAGGTATAGGGATTACAACACATATCTGGGACGTCTCTTGTGGAGATGGCCTTACACGTCCAAGGCCTGTGGGTGAAGTGACATCTTTATATATCTGTGGCCTGTGTTTGCATGAGAGGTCTTAATGGGTTGTTGGATGACCTTGTAGGTCCAGGGTCCATGTAGTCAGGATGGACTTATGTGTGCCAGGATGGCCTCTTGCGAGAAGGACCTGTAGGTGCAGCATGGCCTTGCACTACCTTGGCCATTGGTTGTAGATGTGTCCTCCTCTGACAGAGGCTGTGTGTGCCTGATGGCTTCCTGCAACTTGGTGCTGTGATCCAGCATGGCATCAAAAATTGGCCCCTGTGTTTTCTGGGAATGCCTAGAAAGCAAGTGTCTGTCGGATCAGTTACAGTCTTGAGTGACCCAAAGGGGTTTTGGATGCAGGCATGGTCCTGCATGAAATGAACTTTTGGTTGCAAGGAAGGGTTTATGCAACAGGGGCCTTATTGTGCAGAAATGATCTCATGTGACAGGGGCTGTTGGATCAGGATGACCTTATGTGACAGCACCTGTGTATACAGGGAAGGCCTCACATGACATTTGTCTTGTGTGCAGGCATTGCCTCACATGATGGTGACCTGTGTGTGCAGGGAGGGCCACACAATGAGAGTGGCTTTTGGATGCAGTGATAGCCTCATGTGACAGACAGGTCGTTTGGATGCAGAGGTGACTTGATGGGTGTGCGATCTGTAGATGCAGGGTGGCCTCTAACAACTGGGTCTGTGAGTACAATGATGACCTTGTGTGACAGAACTGTGGCTTAGGATGACTTCACATGACACTGGCCTTCAGTTCCATAGATAACCTTGTGTGACCGGAGCATGAGGATGCGGGGATGGTCTCACGTTACAGGGATGTGTGGGTAAAGGATGATCTCCTGAGTCCATGTTCTCTGGCTACAGGGATGGCTCAAGCCAAAGGCCTTTTAGTTCTGGGATGGGCATCGCACCTGGCCCAGCAACCCCCAGAGCAGGTGATCACGCTTGCTTGCTTGCTGGGCCAAGTGGGATGTCCACCTTGGATGAAGAAGTGTCTCAGGGAATGGATCGAATAAGGAGGCACGGTGGACAAAAGTGTCCCTAACCAACCTCATTTGTTTCTGCAGGGAGTCCAGCAAGCAAGCATTGCATGCCACATTCTCTCAGCCACTTCTTCAGTAGAGTTTTCTGGGTCCTGATCTGTACAGAGGGACAGGCAATGGGCAGGTGAGTGCTGTGAGAACCCAGGACTGGAGAGACCAGGGTTTTGCATCAGAAATGAGGCTTCCTGCCTCTGTCCTTTGGCATGGTCCCTGGACTGGGTCAGGGCTCCGAGTGGAAGTGCACAGGTGCCATATCCTCAGAAGGCAAGAGGATGCCTGTTAGTGGGTGGTCCCTTCCAGCCTCTTTCCCAGGTGGGCACATGTGGAATGGAGCTCCCAGATTCCTCCCACCCTTTGAGTGTCATGATAGACCAGCTAGCTGCCTGATGGCACTTGGACACTGACGGGCTATCCTCATGATTTGCCTCCGTTACCGTGGATCAGCTGCTGAGGCTCAGGCCTGGGCTGGCTAGCTGCCTGGTCAAGGGAGCACACTGCAGTCACCTCATGGAACTGCACCATGAGGACCTTGGGAAGAGCTTGGCAGTGAGCACCACAGCTTCCCAAGTATAGCCCAAACTACAGCACAGGGCCTGAGGCCCCGTTCCATTCTCCAGGCCCAAACACTTTTATTTTCTGGGTGTGTGGGGCCTCCCCAGGTATAGCACCTGCCCATTTCAGAGAGCCTTCCACCAAGATGGAGGGTGACTCCCAGTGGCAGTTGGACTATTCCATTTATGAGGAGGGGTGAGCTGGTGGCGAGAGGGTGTGTCACAGGCTCTGGTGGGATGGGTTCAGACCTGTATTATGCTGGGATAGAAAGTGTACCAAAGGGGCCATCATGATGCCCTAGCAGTTGTGTGTTGTGGCACCACAGGCCTGTGGGATCCATGTTCCCTGGCTCTCCCTGGTCCCCCATAGCTGGCTCTGCAGTGGTACGCTCCAGTTGCCAGGAGTGGATTGTAAACAAAGCCAGTATTCTTCCCACGGAGGCTGTGGATGGTGGTAGTGGATATTTAACCCTCTTCTCCGTGGATGGAGCCCCCCGGGGCCACCCCACATTTATATGTGGGGTGGTTCCAGGATGAGCTACGTGAAGTGAGTCTGGGTGCCCTCAGGGTTATGTAATCTGAGCCAGTGTGGTCTCAGGGTCTGAGGCCAGCCCTCACTGTGGCCAGGTGTATTGTGTGGTTTGCTCCTGTGGTAGAGCAGGACCTGGGTATCAGGAACTTGGTCTACTGGACAACACAAAGTATGGGAATGGTTCTTGAGTTCCAAATGAAGTAGCCTTTTTGTTTTAAAGTTTGAGCGGGGGTCAGTGACACATGGTCCTTCCAACTCTGACAAAGTTAAGGGCAGAAATCCCTAAATCCATGTAGTGATGAAACCTCTTGTCTTCAAAGGACAGCTGAGCTAGCTTCAGAGTTTGGGATTATAATTCATCATCTTCCAATAAAGAGTGCCCCTGAGAGATGCTTTTAAGTGAGATTGTTTACCCTCTTTTATCTTTGTCTTGTTAACAGAGATGATATTGTTAAAGGATAGCGATTATGAATTCCCAGAGGTTTTTTTGTTTGTTTGTTAGCTTCAGTTTATTATTAGGTAATAGATTTTTCCTGCTTCAGTATTCATGGTAGTAGTTGTTGGCATGTTAAGTGGTATTTCTCTTGCCATGTTTTATTACACACTCTTATTTTTTTAAAAGACCATTTAAACATTGAGGCAGTTGTAATTATTCTGTTTATTCATTTATTGTACTGTAGGTGTGTGTGTGTGTTTGTTGTCTGAGCACCAGCATCAAGCTGTGCAGGGGGAGAGAAGACAAAAATGAGTATAAAACACTAGTATAAAGAATCAAATGCTTACTGAAGCATACACACAACCTGCTAGGGAAATTGAAGGTTGGAAGAGATGGTATTTTCTTGGATGAGGGAAGTCTTTAGGCTGAGGAGCTGGTTTAAGCAGTGGAGGCATGAAGCACAGTGGTGCATGAAGAGAAAAGCAGCTGTGTTAGTGGAGAGTGGGCTCAGGAACTGATGTGTTGGCGTGCTTGCTAGGGACATAGAGTCCAAGTGCTGTAGGTGTTGGGGAGCTGGTTGAAGCCTTTCCGGGAGTTAGACTTGGGCCTTCCTGAGCCTAGGTAAGGATGTAGGTTAGATGTCAGAGAAGCAAAACTCAAGATAGAACTGAAGTGAATGATAACAGAGTGGTAGGGCTAGAGGAGGAAATAGTGAGTAGGCACATAGTTAGGCACTAAAAGTTAAAATGAGTATTACTTCATTATTAGATATGAAGGAGGAGAGAAAGAAGGAATCTGGAGTAACTGCCAGCTTTCTGGCTCTGGCAATCTAGGCATCCCAACGAGAGGACTAATTCTTTTTCTGCCTCTCAAAAAAATTATCAGGCTTATTTACTTGGTATATATTAAATAAATATATAGAGAGCAGCCTGGCTGCGAGGATTAGAGTTATAAAAAAGATCTTGGAGGGGAGAATACTTGGTAAGTTTTTTCCCCCCTTAGGCAGAAAGGTCTACTGTCTACCGAAGGAAAATTTGCTATAGAGATTTTGGATTGAAGCCCAGAAAGAACTAAGCCTGTAGTTCAGATTGCTCTTTAAAATGCATTTGTCATCTTCTTCTTTTCCCTGCCTGTGTGCTTTATTTTTCGTAAAGTGGCATCTGGGGCTTGATCCAGAGAGAGTTGAACTACAGAACCAGGTTGAAAGTCTTGAGCTGTATTTTGCTCAAGACCAATGGGAGAGAAGAAGTGATTTCCAAGGTCACAGTTATGGCATCACAACCATGAAGGGCCAAAAATAGAGCTTCCCTTTCAATTTCCCGGGTGTGAAAATAGATCATTCCCTCCTAGATAACAGGAGAAACCTATAGAGTTGGAGTGCAGGGCTTCAGAATCTAAACGCATGGGCAGAATTGTGACATCGCTGATAAAGTTACCTCCCATGACATTGCCCTCCCACACTGCAATACTGGCTGCACCACTTCTGATCCACTTCCTCTGATGCACCTAGGAGAGCAACAGAAGCTGGCCATGTCCAAGCTGGCTTGGACTCCTGCATCCCATGTGGGAGACCTAGATCTGGTCCTAGGCACCTGTCTTCGACCAGACCTAGCTGCCAGTTTTTGCCATTTGGGGAAGTGGAGAGAAGTCTCTGACTCTTTCTCTTTCACTCTACCTCCCAAGTCAACAAAATGACTCTTTTTAAACAAGAACTCTAAACCCAAAGTACTGTCAGTGACTTTTAGACTTTTTAATTGAAATATTTGTTTGAGAGTTGTGAAGATTGAGTCAGGGAGTCACGCATACAACTTGGCTTTCCCTTGTGGGGGCAGGACCTCCATTACTGGAGCCATTGCTGCTTCCTCGATTCTGCATGAGCAGCAAGCTGGAGTCAGGAGCTGGGACTGGGAACTGAGCAAGGCAATTCTGTGGAATGTAATCTTAATCATTAAACAAAAGAACCACACCTCAAAGTTCATTTGAAAGCTTCAGATAACTTTTTTTTTTCCTTTCCAGTAGGGAAATCTTTTCACGGAGAATATAATATACTTTATATATATATAAAACCCAATTTGGTGTTTAAAAAAAGGAAAGTAGCTGAACTTACATTACTCAGCTTCTTTCTGTGGCCTTCTCTGTTCCTGTCCCATCATTTGGAGGGTGTGGGGGCGCTTGTATTTGAATCCAGTTTGAGAAATTCCTGCTTTTCTCTCTATCTTGCTTCTTTTTCACTGAGTGATAGTAGGTACAAGTTTGCAGAAGAATTTCCTGTGGTGCCTTCTATTTGTTATGATTCTACAGCCCGTTTCCTGAAAGGAAAATAATGGAGTTGGCTATATAGATTTGGATCTCTGTTTACTGCCTCAATTGCATTTTTAAGAACTGAGTTTTCTTTGTCTTGAAGGTTGTTCCTACAGTACCTGAGGATGCTGGACAAAGAGATCATCCCCATGGATTTCTATGGGGTTGCGATATACGTCCAGCCATTACTTATGTTCTCATTTGCATTTTTATATGGAGAATTTTTCAATTTGTAAGTAAACAATGCTGTATTCAAAAATGTTCGTTGTGTCTTTAAGTTGAACAACTAATGTAAGAAATTTGTATTTTTTGAGAAAGCAAAATCACATATATGTCTAAGATAAAACAGAAGGGGTATAGAGCAAGTTTTTAAGTATAAAATTTTGAAAGAATGTCCTTGGAGAAGTTTTCTATGGTATTAATACCCAAATACTTTGAGTTCTTCCCCTGTTGTTTTTTAAAGTTGATTCAAATGGCTGAAAGAGCGAGAGAAACAGGGTGACAGACCAAAAGAAATGGCCAATCTGCTGTTTCACTGTTCAGATTCCTCCAACAGCCAGGGCTGGGCAGGGTGGTTGGGAGCTGAGAACTCAGAGTCTCCCACATGAGTAGCATGGCCCTACTAGTGCCTCCTGTGGTCTGTATTGGTAGGGCTGTGGAGGCAGGAAGTAGAGCTGGAGATTGAACGTAGGCCCTCTAGTTTGGGATGTGGCCATGTTACCCATACAGTTTTCAATCAGTAGGTCAAGTTGAGCAGTTTATCATAATGATGAATGATTATTGATGTATTTAGTTTCTTCGAGCATAGTTTATTAACTTCTTCCACTTAAAAAAGAAAGCTTATTTATTTGATGCTTTCAAGTAAATGAGCGAGAGGCGAAAAGCAATCTACTGGCTGATTTATTCCTCAAGTGGCTGCAGTAACTGAGGGCTGGGCCAGAAGGAAGCCAGGAGCCAGCAATTGCATCAGTGTCTCTCCCATATGTGACAGGAACTCAAGTTCTTGAGCAACCATTAGCTGCTTCCCATGTCAATAATAAGGACTTGGACTGGAGCTGGAGTAGCTGATCCTTTCTCCCAGCCAGTCGCCTTCACTTGGAGCTGAGGGCGTTGGCATGTAACCACTCTCCTTCTCTGGGTCACAAGAAGCCATGCAACAGGAAGGGGTGCACTCACTGTCCTGATGGACATAGATGAAAATACAAACTTCTCTCTCCCCCTTTCCTCACTCTGCACATCTATCCCTGGATGTGTCTGTGACTTCTTCAGCATTTACATAAACAGGACCGCGAGGAATTTTAAAAGGTGTGGGGAAAGCAGGATTAATTAATTAATTTCTTTGAAAGGCATAGTTGGAGGGTGGATGAAGACAGAGGGAGGGGAGGTATTTTTCAGTTGCTGGCTCAGTCCCCAAATTTTGGCTGCAACCAGTGAAGCTGAGCCAGGCCAAAGATGACAGGAGGCAGGAGTTTCATCCGTTCTCCCAGGTGTGTGGCATGGGCCCAAGAACATGGGCCACTTCCCACTGCTTTCCTAGATGCATTCACAGACAGCTGAATCTGAAATAGAGCAACCAGCATCCATAGGAGATGCTGCTATCACAGGTGATAGCGTAACATACTGTGGCACTGTGGCGGCCCTTTGAGCGTCTTTGCATTTGATGTTCTGATTTCAGTATCATGTGTCTAGCCATAAAATTCCTTTGTCTTTTCGACTTCTCTAGACTCAGGATTGTCTTTATGTCAATTTGGAGAAATCTCTCCATTTAAAAGTCAGTTTCTCTTTTTGAAGTACTATTGTTCAGATATTGGCTCTCCTTTTATTTTTTCAGTTTTTACTTTTTTTGAAGATTTATTTTTTATTGGAAAAAATAGATTTGCAGAAACAAGAAGAGGGAGAGGAAGATTTTGCATCTGCTGGTTCACTCTCAATAGTGTCACCACCATAGGTGATGCTGGCAGGGACTGAGCTGATCAGAAGCCAGGATCCAAGAGTTTATTGTGCGTCCCACATGGGTGCAAGGTCCCAAGACTTTGGACTATCATTCAGTGCTTTTTTTGTTTTTTGTTGTTGTTGTTGTTGTTTATTAAGTTTGGATGAAGTTTGAATCGAGCATCCAGGCCATAAGGATGGAGCTGGGTCTGGGTGGGAAGTCGAGCAACCAGGGCAAGAACTAACATCTGTGTGGGATGCTGAGTTCTAGCAGGCAAAGGATTAGACAGTTGGGCCATCGTTTTGGCCACCTGGTTTTCCTTTAAGCTTGAGGAGCTTCCCCAAATAATGTTCTGACTTACTAGTTTACTTTATATTTGTTTACATTTGTAGGATTGTATTGTAGCCTGCTTTTTCTTGTTTAATTTTATCTGTATCCTTATTCTCTAGATGAATTCCGTTTCCTTTTATCTTACCTTTCAGCCCTCACTAAGCTCTTAAACTGGATTTTTCCCTTGCTTTATTATTTGTTAAAGAGAAAGATCAAAGAAGAAGAAGATTTGCTTTACTGTTTTCTTTAGAGTAGTTGAGACATGTGTCCAATTGATAATATTTCTCAGGTTTGAGTATTAGCATTAGGAGCTATGATAATAGAATTGCCTGAAAACATTTGTCTTAGGGCCAAATATGTTTAGGGAACAATAGGCGGAGTGAAATGAAACAGGAATCTTTACCAAAAACCATTTCAGAGCTGTTGACATAATATATACTTTAAATTTTTGATAAGAGGACATTAATGTGTAGTTTTTCTCATTAGAGCATTTGTCTTGCGGAAATCACTTGTAATATTTAATTGGCAGAGGTAAAATTAAATTTACATATGCTTATTAGCTATATATATATATTTGCCTTAACATATTTTTTTGTTAAAAATTTGTTTCAGATTGCAAGCAGGCTTTATGTAGGTAAGCAGTCTTTTTCCTATTTTAGGTCTCATCAGTTTTCTGCATAAAATTAAAAAATTACATTTTATCTTTTTTTTTTTTTTTTAGTAAAAAAGAAAAAGCTTGCTGTAGAACACTCTGGACTAATAAAAGAAAATTGTGATCTACTTGACAAACCTAACTTTCTAGAAAAAGAGGTAAGAGTTTTGAAAACAAAAATAATTAGAGTCAGGAAATAGTATTTATATGTAGATAGTTTTGTGTAAACAGTTGATTTGGAGTGTATGGGCATTATGCTGTTCCTCACTTCAATGCTTAACAAATCTTACTAATTTTAGCCATTTTGTTAGAAGTGATGTGGTCCCATTGTGGATTTACTCCATGTTGTCCTAATGAGTTTCTTATATTTTTTAGCTCATTTGATTTTCTGTTTTATGGACTTACCTTTTCACATTTAAGAAAGTATATTTGTATTTTTCTTTTTGCTATGTGTTTTTTTTTTCTATATTTTATAAAGGAGCCCTTCCCTCAATATATGTGTTTCAGTTCTCTTCTGATTTGGCTTACTTTGATGATGTTTCAAATTCTGCTACAAATTGACGTTTTCATTTTCTCTCTGTGTGAAGCCCTGCCTTCCAAACAAATGAAAAAAATCTTTATTTGAATGATTTATAGTTTGTGCTCACGGTGTTGGTTTGTTTCAGTATGAAAGCTTAGAGCGATCTTTGCAAGGTGCCAGCTTTGAGGAGTCGGAAGAAGGGCAAACTTTGAAGTTAAAGAGACCAAATGACTACATTTTGAAAGCTGGGGCGAGGAGTGTTGCTGACTAACATAGACTTTAAAGATACTATGTTGTCAGCAAACTCTGTTTCAAAGAAATATGAAAAAATATGGTAGTTTTTATAACTTACAAATGGTTAAATATTGGAAATAGACCGTTGGTAGTACATGTTTTGAGTGATGCCTATTCAGCTCGTAGGAGAGCTCTGTAGAAGCTCTTTGTTCTTCCTTCTTGGAAAATCTGTGAAGTGACCTTTCCTTTTTTGGACTCAGTTTACTACACAGAGAGACAAAGGATTCATTCAAACAAATTTAGGACTAGTTGGCAACAATGAATTATCGAAATTGTGTCATGGTATTGGCCTAGATGTAATCCTCAAGAATATTAGGAATTATTCGGAATTGGATCAGAAGTTACATTATAAATATTGATGTGCTGCTAAGTGTTTCAGAACTGGCTCTCCAAAAATCACTTGCTGAGTTCTGGGGAAAAAAAAGAAAGAAAGAAAAAAAAGGTTCCCAACCTGGCCAGTCTCAAGTTACCAACCTGAGGTTACTGAATGAGGAGTATTCTCATGATCCAGCTTTCCTGAGCCTGGTGTGATTCAACTCCTTATAAGGAAAATCCATTTGATTTTAGCTAAATTAAGATGTATTCAGCTAAGTGACTGGAGAATCTCACTGCTGCTTAAAGATTGAAAAGTCAAAACCAGAGAGCACAGATGCAAGATGGTGATGGTATAAATTGGGTCACAAATATGGTACATGTATTAATCCTTTCTTCTTGTGTTAGCTACTATCAAAAATAACCATATGTATTTGCTTACCACTTAAAGTTATTGCCCCCGTAGTAATTGATTAGAGTTTTGATCAATTGGGAGAATTTTAGAAAGCATTTGGCATGCTAACAGAACAGAAAAAACTCAATAGCAAGCACATTTATTCAAGCTGGGTTGTATGTGTAGACAAAATGAAATAATGAAATATACCAGCTTGTTGTGAAGACGATGCAGTTGTGTAACATAGCAGAATGAAAAGTCACAGTCTTTATTTTCTGGAATAGTAGTAATAATTGAACGCAAAGTACGTGGTAGAATGTTAAGAAATTTAGCAGTAGAATCTATAGATACAAATAAACCAGTAGAGTAACTCTAACTCAGGTCAGAGAATTGCTGCAACAACAGCTAAATTTAGAGACATAGGAAAAACAAGTTTTTTTTTCAGCAGCAAAACATAGAGCTTTTCTCCTTTTATTTTTGCCTGTTTACATTCTTTGATTTTGGTTTTCAATTTTACACAACTTCGTTGAAGGGTCGTGAATAGCAGAGACATTTAGTATAGTGGTTAAAATTCAGTTGGAATAATTAATCACTTAACTTTTTTTAATTGCACAATTATTGTAATTCATATCAAATATCAAATCTTGATTTGTGTTTAACTCTGATTTGATGACACTATTTAATATACTCAATTAGGTTATTTCACCCTAAATGTTTATACTTTGCCTATGAAGAAGATTGTTGGCACCCACTAGAATTGCTAAGATCTTACTGTTCTGAAAATCATCAGAATCTATGAACAGATTTAGCTAATACTACATGTGTTTGGTTGAAGTCACCTGACTTCCCCTAACTGAAAGCTCCCACATCTGTCTTACCAAGTTGGCTTTTTTCTTAGGCAACCAATGAACAGCTGAAGATTTGCAAATCTAAGCTGGACGATAAAGTTCTTTCCGTTGAAAAACAATTTGAACAAGAATTGGAAAAATGTGATCGACCTGAATTGGTAAGGCTTTTTGTTTTGTATTTAAGGAAAATGCTACAAAAAGAATGCTTATGGGATTTCAAAAAGTAATGGTATTGACTAAAGTATATCATGTACTGTACGAAAAGGTAAGGAATACAGAGGCCATAAAAGAAAGAGCAACATTTTCCACCTCCACCATTTTCCTTTCTTAGATTCCATATATAAAGTGGGCTTTCCCCCCATGTTTTCATACAGAACTTTCTAAACAATGCCAATGTAGCTTACATGAATAATTTTACAAAGTTGAATGATCACATACACACTGGATAGTTTTTATTACTTAAAATGTTTGGTAAGGACAAGCAAGGGGAATCATGATGTGAGTTTAGTTAGTCAGATCTGCTGTGCATGGAGTGATGAGCCCTGGGTAAGTTAAGTGTTGGGAAGTGTCAAAGTTGAGATACTGCGTTTTGGAAACTGCAAGGGCTTAGTAAATACTTGTCTCTTGACTGATACTTTCTTTGCAGGTGGCAAAGATTTTACCAGCGTTACAGGCCGTAAAAGATGGAAGAAAGTCCCTCAACTCACAAATTGCTGACGTAAGTTGAATTTGTCTAACACTTGTAGCTCTGTTATTTTTGAAATAATTTAAATTTAGTTCTTGTTTTTATTTTTCAGGAATACTATATAATGTTAGGGTTTCAGAGTTAGATCTTCAATTTCCATATATATATATATATATGCACGCACCCATAAGGCATTTCAGAAAAGTTTATAATAGTATACAAATATTTGAAAAGCTGTTGCTCTACTAAGCTTGTTGAAGGTGATTGCTATTTAACATATTAAGACAGAAAAAAAACCCTCATGGAGTTTGACTTTCAGTGGCGGATATACAGAATACGTAGTTGGTAAAATCTGCTATGCAATACGTGGCCATTGATAACAGGCTGTCATTTGTGTAAGGTCACATGGCAGATTAGTGGCAGAGCTGTACTTGATTCTTTGCTCTGTTTTCCTGCTATTCTGGAATACCTCTGCTGGCATTTTGCTGCCGTGTTGGTAGGTACACTGCCATGTTGCTATGTGTTGGAATGCTTTGGCCGTTATCCACATAAAGATTCCAGGGAGTCCATGAAGATAAGCCATTGTATTATGTTGTTATTGACCTAATGTTTTTTTTCTACTTAGGCTACAACAACGACCAGACCGTTTCAAATTATTCATGAGGCAATTAAGGCAGAACTAGAGAAGGTTTTCAATGAAAATGTGCAGCTTCACCAAGAACTGCTGCAGGTTTGTACTCTAAGTGAATCTTGCTTTCAAGTATGTAATGAGAAGAGCTTTGGGCATCCTTGTGACCAACCACATGTTAAGAGCAGGGTGGTTTTTGTTTTTTGTTTTTCTACTTAATATCACGGTAGGGTACTTCCATTGCACTCTTGTAACTGTGTGTTTTGGATAGGGATGCACAAGTGCATATTCTTCTGGTTCTCTTTCCTCGGAGTGAAAGTAAACCAGGGTGTTTGACACTTAGGCAATCACAGCAAATAGCGTTTAGCACCTGTTGCTTATCCGGGGCTTCGAGGCAAAATGGATCCTGGAGGTAGTTCAAATGAGGACTGAACATGTATCCTTTTTCTCCCTGTTTATATAGGCAAGACACACTGATTCTCATGTGTTCCGTTTCCTTTTTTCCCCCAATCAATTTATAGTTATTCAGCAAGAAACTTTGCAGTAATTGCATTACTATGACTCTAAATGCTTTATCTGGATCATTTAATATGATTGCATTTTCTGTCTACCTTCTGTCAACATTTTCTCTAATATTAATAATAATTTTGTTTCCTGTCTATCTACCCATAACTCTCAAAGAGAGTTATGCATCTTTGATGCATTTCGTATAATACCTTATGGGTTTATGCCTCTAACATAACAAAGCACCAGTCTTTTGCCATCTTGGTGTCAAAAACAAGTCAGGCCTGTGTTAAGCTTGTGATCAAATCAGAACTAGATATTTATATAAAAAATTAATTATATAACATCGCTTGTTACAACTACTTTCTGTGGTTTTAATTGTTACTGGAATAAAACATTGTAATACGATCGTTCACTAATGCTTTAAGACTGAATGTCACTTCATGTTTTCAGCAATGTGTTAGCTAGCACCCAGTCAACAAATCCAATGATTTGTTTTAATTCCATTTTCTTAAGACTTACTTTTATTTGAAAGGGAGATTTACAGAGAGACACGTAGCGACAGAAAGAGAGAACTTCCAATCTGGTTTGTTACCCAAATGGCTGCAACCGCAGGACTTGGACCAGTCTTCAGCCAGGAGCCTGGAGCTACTTCTGAGTCTCCCACATGAGTGTAGCGGCCCAAGAACATAGCCATCCTGCACTGCTTTCCCAAGACATAAGCAGGGAGCTGGCTCCGAAGTAGAGCAGCCAGCACTTGAATTGATAGCCACATGGGATGCAGGCCCCTTAAGTAGAGGCCTGATCTTAGTGTTATGAACAGTTTTATGGAAAAATTCATAGTATCCAAAGTTTGCGTGGGTTTTAAAGCATTTTTAGTGACCAAATATTGTCCCTAGTTTTTCTCCATGAACTCTTTGAGGTACTTGTGTGTTTGTCTCAGTAAGCCTTTTATGTGATAAACATATGTAAGTCAGTTGAAGAATACTTTAGTCTTGTTTGAACTATCCCAGTTTGGAAATTCTTCGTAATAGGAGTCTTCTTCCTTCCTGGAAGTAGCAGAACTGCCTTTTTGGATGTCTGTTAATGACACCACCAGCCTTGTGAATTCATCTGTTTACAAACGTGCATGATGAGTGAAATTTTTTGTTTCAATTTCAGCTTTCAGAAGAACCTGGACCATGGAAAGAAAAATTACGGAAAGCTGCTGATGAAGCGCAAATAGGACTTGAAAACACTAAAATACGCAGAAAACAACTTCTGAGGGATGCACGAGGCCTCTTTGAGGTTAATGACTCCTCTGATTTGTATGATTGAGCTGGCTGGAATTTTATTTTAACATGGAAATTTATAAAGTTTTACATGCCAAAAAAAAAGTTTTGCAAACAAATCCTTGCTATGGGAAATGATGAATTAAATTGCTAGACTGGGATCTTGAAACTATTCTTAGTGTCATAATCTTCCCCTCTGCACCCACATATTCCACAGCTATCGATTCAGCAAACCATAGATCAGAAATATTTGAAAACCAAATGAATTGTGTCTGACAGAATGTTTTCTTGTCATTATTCTCGATAGTGCTACCACAATTTCTGTCACAGAGTTAGCATTAGTAGCAGTATAGAACTGAGTTAAAATATAGGTATGTGTAGATTGTACCTGAATACTGCACTGCAGAGTATAAGAGCCTTGAGTAGCTGTGGATGTTGGCATTTAGGAGTTGGATGGCTGGTCCTTGGAACCTTCCACTTGTGGACACCAAATGATAAATGTATTGTTTAATTCTTTGCCTAAGCGTAAAAGATTGAAAGACCTTGAAATGCACGATAAACGCAACAAAAATGAGACACTAACCTTGAACTGTGCTCAAATCTGAAGGCCCTGTTGTTTGTGCCTCAAATTCTAAAGAGTGAAGGGACGGAAGCATGGCAACTGTAGAGCAGAATAGATTTAGGTGGGTCTTTCCAGAGAAATACATGGCTCAGTCCTTTGATTTTTTTGGTTACTGTTCTCGAAAATCTGTTTCCAAAGGGAAAAAAAATACCCAATACTGGGAGCCCTCTTATGCTCTAATTTGGATTCTTAAGAATGTGTTTTATCTCAGTTGAACTCCTCACTTCGTTCTGTTTTGTTTTGAATACATTAAAATTTGTAATCTTTATAACACAGATTTCATAATTCTATCAAATGTATCCTTGGGTTAATGATCACTATTATTTCTAGCAGATAATTATGTCATATAAAGCATTTTACCATTTAAAAATAAGTATTTAGCAAGAATGAGCCATTATGAGACCTTCCATGTAGGAATCACTAGTTCTGGTTTTATCTTGGAGCACTTAATAGCCAATAATATGTTACAGCTTCTCTACCTGTGTGAAAGGGAGAGAGACAGAGAGAGATAGACTTACATAAAGCTTTCCCACTTGCTGTTTCTCTTTAGTACCCAGAAGAGCCTTGGCTGGGCCTTGTAGCCAGCAGTCAGGAGCTCCATCTGAGAGGAGTGGCAGGGACACATCTACCTGAACTGCCCGCTGGTGAGGTGGTGGTGTTCATGGAAGGGAACTAGCAAGAAATTGGAATCAAGAGATAGAGTCAGAATGGGAATCCAGACATTTAGATGGAGAATGAGCGTCTCAAGGGGTGTCTTTTTCAAAAAAAAAGAAAAGATTTATTTATTGTTATTGGAAATGCAGATATACTGAGAGAAGGAGATGAAGAAAGATATTCTGTCCACTGATTCACACCCCATGCGGCCACAATGGCTAGAGCTGAGCTGATCCAAAGCCAAGAGCCAGGAGCTTCAAGCTTCTTTTGGGTCTTCCATGCTGGTGCAGGGTCTCAAGGCTTTGGGTCTTCCTCAGCTGCTTTCACAGGCCACAAGCAGGGAGCTAGATGGGAAGTGGAGCAGCTGCGACATGAACCAGTGTCCTTATGGGATCCTGGTGTGTGCAAGGCAAGGATTTTAGCCACTAGACTACTGCACTGAGCCCTCAAGATGTGCCTTAACCACTGTGCCAAATACCCACCCTATGTAGATTCATTCAAAAACTGTACTTGTACATCCACAAGTTGTAAAGTTGGGCTGGCATTGTCATATGTAGGTGAAGCTACCACATACATTAGCATCTCATACAGCTTTTTGCTAACTTACCTGGAAAGGCTACCAAAAGATGGCCCAATTCCGTGGACCTCTGCCAGCTGTGTGGGAGACCCAGATGGAGGCCGTGACTCCTGGTTTCACAATGTTACAGTAATTTAGGGAGCAAACCCATGAATAGAAGAGTGTGTCTGTATCTGTCTCCTCCTATTTGTCCTTTGGCTGTCAAATAAATACGTACAGAAGTCTTGAAAGAAATAATGAATACACCAGTGTAAGTCATTCACCTTTTTCTTTTGTTTTGTTTTTTGCTCAACATCAAATGTCTAACTGAACCCTTACTAAAGGTGAAAGACCCGTCTTCATCTCTCAACGTTGTAGAAGACACAACTAAAAATAATGACAAGAAAAACTTGGACAGGAAGAATGACGAAAACAATTGTGGTCCTTTAGGTATTAAATCAGTATTCACCTCTTGTTAAAATTGTGACTAGTTCTTTTCTTCTGTTTGTTTTTTGTTCCCCCTCTAGACTTTTTTGCGGGGTGGTTTCAGGGTTTTACTTGAGCATAGATGTAAAGTTTGCACCCAGCTGGCTGCTCATTTTCTTTGCAGAGCAGCCTAGCATTGGGATTGGTGACTCAGATGGACAGCTGGGCTGCCATTTCCCTGAGGGCTTTGCAGTTCTTGGAGGAGACATTGTGAGCAATCTCTGCACAGCAGGATTTGTTGCACATGAGTAGCACCTCTAACTCCTTGATGTGGTGCACTTCCAGAACTTCCAGAAGCCACTGGGCAGCCTGTGCTTTGTCTTCTTGTTGCCCCAGTAACCATTGTTGGGCATCAGTATCTGGCCCTGAACCTCTCGCACACCTTGTAGTCAGTGCCTTTGGGCTCCTGCCAGTTCTGCTTAATTTTGACATAGTGGCGAGCCTGGTGCCAGATGTACTTTTTGGTCCTCTTCTTGATGACCTTGGGTTCAGCAGGGGTCTGAGGGCAGCCATGATACCTTTGGGGAAGCAGCAAAGCCACAAGTATAACCCATGCTCCCTGGAGTGAGTTGCTCTGCTTGGGGTACACACACTATGTCAGTGTCTTCCAGTTGCCGGTCTGTGGCAAGCTGAGAATGGAATGGCCAGCTGTGTGGCTTCGCTCCCCCTCCCACCTCCAAAGCTGACAGAGCACTGGCCACACTCGAGATGGCATCTGGGACGTGGAGGCCATGTTCTTAGTATACTTGTGCTTTGACAAGTTGGAAACAGTGTCACTGTCTCACTTTGCATTTATCTTCAGTTGGAGCAGCCCTGGTAAATCCCTTCAACACCTCATAGACCAGTGCTTGTTTTTCTCTGTGTTGTAGGCCACAAAAATGAACAGGTGACTCATTCCAAAAATGAATGCCACACAAATCACAAATTCCTAACTCAAGATTTTTATTAAGTTCATTTGTTACACTACTTTGGGTCACCACCATAATTTTTTGCCATTATCCACTGCAGTCTGGACTTGCCAAAACAAGGGTTAGCTGAAGCCATGCACGGTGTTCTCAAACCGATTTTGGTGACTTTCATTTTTATTATTTATTTTATATATATATTTTTATTGTTATTAACATTGTATTATGTGATACAGTTTTATAGGCACTGGGGATTTCCCCCACCCCTCCCACACCCCTCCCCCATAGTGGATTGCTCCATCTTGCTGCATAACCACAGTTCAAGTTCAGTTGAGATTCCTTCATTGCAAGCATATACCTAGCATAAAGTCCAGCATCTTATTGTCCAGATAAGTTCAGTGGCCTCTTGGGGAGACCCTCTCTGGTCTGAAGGTAGAGCTAACAGTAAAGATCCGGTCAGTTAAAAGCCCCAACAAAACATCAGCATCAATATACAATGTTATGGAATTAATTGACATAGTATTGAGTAAACAATATGTTAAAAATAATGCAAGTTCAATTCTTCAAAACATCTGGGTTGAGACAGTATCAATGACAGGTTCAAAAAATAACAACCAACCAAACAAAAATTACAGGTTAAATCATTTTCTTGCAAGGCAAACATGTGGTATGTAACCTTTTGGGATTCGCTCATTTGTCTTAGCATTATAGTTTCCAGTTGGGCCCATTTAGCCACAAAGAACTGCATTTTGTTTTTTTAATAGCTGAGTAGTATTCCATGGAGTAGATGAACCAAAGCTTTCTTATCCAATCTTCTGCTGATGGGCATTTCGGTTGCTTGCATGTTTTTGCAATTACTGATTGTGCTGCTATGAACATAGGGATGCATGTTGGTTTGTCGTAAAACAGGTGTTTTGGATATATTCCTAGGAGTGCTATTGCTAGGTCATATGGTATGCAGATTTTGAGTTGTTTGAGTGTTCTCCAGACTGATTTCCATAAAGGCTGTACCAACTTGCAGCTCCACCAGCAGTGGAGTAGGGTTCCCTTTTCCCCGCATCCTGGCCAACAAGTGTCGCTGTTGTTCTTTTATATGTGGGCCAATCTTACTGGTGTTAGGTGGTACCTCATCGATGTCTTAATTTGGATTTCCCTTATTGCCAGGGAACTGGAGCATTTTTTCATGTTTGTTTGCCATTTGGACTTGTTCCTTTTTGAAATGTTTGCCCATTTCCCGTGCCCATTTCTTGAGTGGCTTGTTTGTTTTGGTGTTTTGGTTGTTTTGGAGTTCTTTGTATATCCTGGAGATTAGCCCACTATCGCCTACATAGTGCGCAAAGATCTTCTCCCATTCTGTGGGTTGGTTTTTTACTTTACTGATTGTTTCCCTTGCTGTACAGAAGCTTCTTAGTTGGATGAGGTCCCATTTGTTTATTCTGTTCTTAACTGCTATTGCTTTTGGCGTCCTTCTTAGAAAGTCAGGAACTACTTGCAGGGTATTTCCAACATTTTCTTGCAAGAGTTTGAAGGTTTCTGGATGTAGGTTTAGGTCTTTTATCCATGTAGATTGGATCTTAGTGTATGGTGACAGATGTGGGTCTATCTTTTTGTGTCTGCAGGCTATCAGCCGGGAAAAAGATGGCCGACCTCGAGGAGCTGTTATAAGGTGGAGAACAAAGAGAGAAAGACCGATCCAGCCGAAAAACAAACCAGGAGTCACAGAATTGCAGGGAGAGAAGTGGGAAAGACACTAGACTGCACTGAAGTAAGATCAACTCAGCCTGCAGGGACCGTCAGAAAAAAAAAGAAAAGAAAGAGAGGTCGCCGTGCAAGAATTGGTGAGTTGCGGTCCCACACAGGGGGAAGGTCGGCTGCACAGTCTTGGCCAACCCAGGGAAGACAAGGGCAACTGCAAAAACAAGCTCCCGCACCAGCGGGAGCCACAGACTACTGGAGCCCTGGAAACCCTAAGGGTGGCTACAGGTTTGAACATAGGGGCCATCAACCCCTGCAGAGGTTGAGGACAAGCAGGGGAGGGGGCCCCAGCAGAAGGCCCACCAACAGCTCAGCACCATTGAGAGAGTGCAGAGGGGGGTGGAGCCACTCTCAGAGGTCTGGGTCATAGAAACTGGGCTCCAAACTGTGGATTAGCTGCGGGGTTTCCTGCTGTGCTCGGCCTGAGCCCCAGAAGGGGAGCACTGCACCTCAGAGTCAGCCAACCCAGATGGAGGTGAGGGCTAGAAGGGACACAGCTGCGCACCTTACAGCTGGGGAACACATCTGAGTGAGTTCAGCGGGAATCTTCACTAGGCCTTGACATCCCAAGTCAAGGGCTGGCAGGACCACGACAGTGTGTTCCACAATTGGACAGCGCCTTTCAGAAAGCGCAACAGGGGCCCTCACTAGACTGGGGCATGCCATGTGGTCCCAAACCAGCTCAGGGCTGCGATTTCTGAGCCACAGGCAGCTGGAAGCTCCAGTGGAACCCCCTGCCGTGCTCAGCCCCAGCTTCAGAGGCAGGGCAGCACTGCTCCACACAGCTAGCTGAGCCGGGCCGGGTCACAGGCTGGCAGGCTTGGAGGGAGATGACAGTGTGCCTCACAGTGGGACAGCGCCTTTGAGCAAGTGTAACAGGTAGAGCAGCCTCACACTAGGGCCAGGCCCACAGAACCTTCCAACACAACTCAGGGTTGGAAAGAGCAGCAGGTGGCTGGAGACTGGGGCAGAATACCCTGCTGTGCTGTACTCAGCTTTAACTCCAGAGGTGGGGCACTGCTCAATAGAGTCTGCTGACCTGGGTGGAGGTGCAGGCAAGTGGGCCACAGAAGCGTGTCTCCCAACAGGGGAGTACATTTGTGAGAGTATAGCAGGGTGTGGAACCGCACACTCTATATCCACCCAGAGCAAAAACAAGAAACCCAAAGTCTCTCATCCACACTCTATCCCTGTTGGCACACACAAGACAATACCTAACCGAGGAAACAGAAGGAGGCTGACCGAGAAGGGCAAGCATAGAGGAGGACTTGGTAAAAGAGGGATGAAAGATAGCTGAGGGAAGAGCAGCAGACCAGAAACATGCAGAGAAGAGTGCTTGAAGCGTCCATGAACACGGAGCAACCAAGAAGAATCACACAACTTAGGAATCCAGAGAAAGTAAGCAGGAAACACAAAAACCTGCCCGGAGCGTGGAAAAAAATAGCACAATGAGAAAAAGTATCAGAAAAAGCAACGACTCAGTTGAGAGAGCCAGCACCCCACCAAATGAGGGCCAAAAGCCATTACCAACATCGGAGATGCGAGATGAAGACAAGGAAGATGTACCAGACAAGGAATTTAAACAAATAATGCTAAAATTCATCAGAGACCATGAGAAGAAGTGGGAAGACTTCAAGAACAAAATAGTCACAGAAATACAACAAGTCAAAACCAAAATGGCTGACCTGGAACTCAAAATTGAAAGTCTGACCAACAGAATAAATACAGCAGAAGAAAGGATCTCCGAAACTGAAGACACACATAATGCAGATACCCAGCTCGTTAAACAGCTGGAGACAAGCCTCAACAAAGCTAATAAGATGATAGAAGAAATGAAAGATCACTTCAGAAAATTGAATATTCGGATCATGGGCCTTCCCGAAGGAGTGGAAAGAGAGTCAGGAATGCAAGGGGTGCTGAACGAAATTATACAGGAAAACTTCCAAAACACTGGGATCATGAACCCAACCCACATACAAGACAGACAGAGAACTCCCAACAGACATGACCCAAAGAGATCTTCACCCGGACACATGGTACTCAAGCTCTACTCCAACGAAGACAAAGGAAGAATCCTGAGACAAGTACGAAGCAGAGAAAAGATCTCATACAGGGGAAAACCCATCAGAATCACTGCTGGCCTCTCTGAAGAGACCCTATAAGCAAGGAGAGAATGGACAAAGATTTTCCAAATCCTGAAGCAAAACAACTGTCAACCAAGAATAATAGACCCAGCGAAGATCTCATTTATATACGAGAATGAAATCAGATCTTTCCATAGCAAGGAAAAACTAGAAGAATATGTCAACACAAAACCAATTCTACAAAATCTCCTTAGAAATGCGCTAAATCCAGAAAAAAAGGAGGCAAACCATAAACAAAGATGGCAAACAGGAAGGTCTTCAAACTAAAGCCCACACAAGGAAGGGCAATTACACAGATAACAACACACACAAAACACACTCGCATGGCAGGGCAAAATCACAACCTCTCAATTTTAACTCTTAACACAAATGGTCTGAACTCACCAATCAAAAGACAAAGATTAATGGAATGGATCATCAAACAAGACCCAACTATATGTTGCCTACAAGAAACACATCTAGCCAAAAAAGATGCAAAGAAACTGAAAGTGAAGGGATGGAAAAAGATATTTCATGCCAATGGACGAGAAAAAAAAGCTGGGGTAGCTGTCCTAATTTCAGACGAGATAGATTTCAATCTAACTAACATCAAAAGAGACAAGGAAGGCCATTTTATACTGGTGAAAGGAATGATCCATCAAGAAGCAATCACCATCATTAATGTTTATGCACCAAATCTCAACATGCCTAGTTAAGTAAAGCAATTACTTACAGACTTAAGGGAAGACATAGATACCCACACAATTCTTGTAGGCGATCTCAACACACCTTTAACATCAATGGAGCAGTCCAGGAAACAAAAACTCAACAAAGAAACAGCAGAGCTCACACAAACAATAGAACAACTGGACTTAGTAGACATATATAGAACTTTTTATCCTAAGGCCACAGACTATACATGCTTTTCAGCAATGCATGGCACCTTCTCCAGAATCGACCACATAATAGGACACAAAGCGAATCTAAGTAACTTCCAAAACATTAGAATCATACCATGTACCCTCTCAGACTACCATGGGATGAAACTGGAAATCAACAACTCAAAACTCCCCAGGAAATATAGACACTCTTGGAAGATGAACAATATACTATTTTTTTTTTATTAACATTGTATTATGTGAAACAGTTTTATAAGCACTGGGGAGTCCCCCCGCCCCTCCCACACCCCTCCTCCCATAGTGGATTGCTCCATCTTGCTGCATAACCACAGTTCAAGTTCAGTTGAAATTCCTTCATTGTGAGCATGTACCTAGCATAAAGTCCAGCGTCTTATTGTCCAGATAAGTTCAGTGGCCTCTTGGGGAGACCTTCTCTGGTCTGAAGGTAGAGCTAACAGAGTAAAGTTCCGGTCAGTTAAAACCCCCAACAAAACATCAGCGTCGATATACAATGTTATGGGATTAATTGGTATAGTGTTGAGTGAACAATATGTTAAAAAAAAAAAAGTTCAATTCTTCCGCACCTCTGGGTTTAGACAGTATCAGTGACAGGTTCAAAAAGTAACAATCAACCAAGCATAAATTACAGGTTAAATCCAGGCAAACATTAGATGTCTGACATAGTATTGAGTAGACAATATGTAAAAATTACATGTAAGTTCTTGATTACCTTCTACAACTATTTCAATGTCACCTCCTCAATTGAGGTGTGTAACGATTTTGGGGGGTGTTGCAGGGAAATCTCTCCTACCTTGTTATGAGTACTTGTTCTTTATGTTCCATCTAATAGCATATGAGTGAGTCCTTGATGACCTATCTTTATTGTTCTTTGGTTATCTCATCCTATTAGTGTGTGTATATGAGTGTGTGTGTAAGTGTGTGTGTGTGTGTAGGGGGGGAGGGTGTCGCGCCCATGTGTCTTACTGCCCAGCAATAAGACGCAGACGCGAGTGAAGCCTTCTGCGGTAAAATTTATTGTGCACACCAAGATGAGGAGGAAAGGGGCCCTGACCCCGGCAGGCTGTCTGCTCTTATGTGCTGACTGGCCCCGCCTCCGCCGATGATAGGTCCACTATGTCCACTACTATTCAACATAGTCCTAGAGGTACTTGCAGAGGCCATAAGACAAGAAAAAGAAATCACAGGCATACAAATGGGGAACGAAGAAGTCAAGCTTTCACTATATGCAGATGACATAATCCTATACATAGAAAAGCCAGGAGACTCAATACAGAAACTGCTAGAACTTATATGAGAGTTTGGCAGAGTGGCAGGGTACAAAATTAATGAACAAAAATCAACAGCCATTGTGTACGCAAACAGCCCCAAGTCGGAAAAAGACCTAACCAGCAAGATACCATTCAAAATAGTAGAGAAAAGTATGAAGTATCTGGGAATAAATCTAACTAAAAGTGTAGGAGACCTATTCGAAGAAAACTACAAACTACTCAAAAAAGAAATTGAACAAGACCTCAAAAGATGGAATAACATTCCATGCTCCTGGATAGGTAAAATTTTTATTATTTTTTAAAGTAACATTTAGAGCTGGCGTTGTGGCACAGTGTTTGGAGGTGCTGCCTGCAGTGCTGGCCTCAATATGAATACATGTTTGAGTCCGGGATGTGGAGAGGCAGTGGAAGGTGGAAGATGAAAAGACCTGTGTCCCTAATGCCCACAGGGGAGACTTGGAAAGTGATACTTTTTCCTGAACTATAAGTGATAAATACGTGCATGAAGAAATGTGATTTTTTTATTAGGCATTTATTTTTTTTCTTGTGAATTAAGAGTGACAGACAAAAGCAGGGGTGGATATTGAGAAATCATTTTTTATTGATTCAGTCTGCAAATGTTCCTGTCAGAGACCAGACTGAAGCCTGCAGGCGAGAATTCATTCAAGTCTCCTAAGTGGTTGATAGGAACCCAAGAACTTGAATTGTCTTCTGTTGCTCCCTGATAGATGAACAGGAAACTGGACTGCAAGTAGAAGGTGTACTTGAAGAGATTTTTGTGATAACATTATTATGGTGAACAAAAATTGCTTCTCAGATGAAATTTATATCATAAGTCCCTGTTATGGGAAGCTGGGTCTTCCAAGAATTCAGGCCTGAAATGACTTTTCTGAATACCACATATATTTTTCATACAGCCTACTTCTGCAAAGACTGCCTTGATCATGTTTGGCCTCATGATTCCCAAATCTTGTGACTTTCTTGGGTAGCTGCACATCAGAGGAAATAGCAAGAGAAAGATGGATTGTTTTTGAAGAGGGGATGTTGGTTAGCAATCATATAAGGCACCTTAATACTCTGTATCGTTGGACAAGCCCTGGAATATTTGAGGAAGAGAGTATTTCGTTAAGGTTATTTTATCTTTCCTGGAAGGGCAGGGTTATAGAGAGGAGACGCGGGGGTGGAAGGTCTGCTGATTTCTGTGATTTGGGATATTTTTGTCTGTTTTGTTTTCTTGTTTTTGAGATTACTTGATGGTTTATGGAAAAGTAGAGTTATAGAGAGACCAGGAGTGACAGGGAGGCAATCTTGCATCCTCGACTTCACTCCACAAAAGCTGGGTTGTTCTGATACCTCGATCCAGGAGCTTCCTCTGAGTTTGGTATGTCTGTGCAGCATGCAAAGGACCTGGACCAGGCCCTGCTGTTTTTCCCAGGGTATAAGCAGAGAGCAGGATTAAAAGCAGAGCAGCTAGTGCTCCTGATGGTGGACGTTAGTATCGTGGTTGATCAGTTTACTTAATGGATATTATGCATTCTGTTAGATAGAAAGAGAGTTCAAACTATGTCATCTGAAGACACTACGTATCCCATGGACAAAACTGGGAGTTCCTAAATAGGAAGTGTAGATGTTTTTTAAGGAGAATGAATGCTTGCACTTGTTGAGGAGGAACCTTGCTGGCATGTAATACATGGAAGGCTGTGCCCTATGAAGCTGATGCTATGTGGAAGGAGATGGTCAGCTTGAAATTAGCAGGTTTTAATTTTCATCGATCTGTGCTATTCTCACACCGACTGAGTGTGGTTGATCCAGTGCAGTTGTCCCTGGGCTCAGATATAGATAATGTTACTGCTGAAAGATTGATCGAGGGGTGGGGTGCAGTGTATCAAGTGGAAAATAAGAAAAAACTCGTAGGGCAAGGATGTTGGCTCTGGGCTGAACTGAGACATGTTGCAGTATGGTGAATTTAGAGAGAAGTGACCAAAAAGGTGAGTCATGTCATGGATGCTATGGGAGTTGTGCTCGGCCCCAGGGCTGTTCACGCGTGGCTCCTGGCATGTCCGGAGCCCCAGGACATGACCTGAGCCTGTGGTGAGGCCAGGTGGGCATTCTTGGTGCTGGTGGTGGCTGGGACTTGTTCCCAAATCCCTCAGCCTCTCCCATGGCCCCTTTTGCCCTGAGCTCCAGGGTGCATTGCCTGGCTGGAAGGTGGTCATGAGGCAAGGCTAGTTCCCTGGGCGATATGGAGCTGGATTCCCGACCTTGGCCAGGAGCAGGTGTGGCCATAGTCATGGGCTTGTGATTGAACGGTGGACCTGTGCATGAGAAAAGCTTCAAGCCCACCATGCGACGGGCCCCAGTTGCAGGGCCTGTGTGTGTAGCCCAGGAGCGCTAGCCAGTTTGCCAAAACTGCAGATGGGTGGAGTGTCCAGCACCATGCCCACTGTGGATGCAGGGAGGGAGGGGAGAGATTGCACTGCCGGCTCTCAGAGGCCATGCAGCCAGCCATGCATGCCAGGTCCTGCAGTGTGCGGGGCAGCTGCCCACATGGGCTGTGGCATGAGCTGCAGGCATGGGCCTTCTGTGGCTGCTGGGGCTAGCTTGCTGTGGACTCTGGCGTGCTTGGGTCTCACTGACGCTACCTTGCTTCACAGTGGACAGCCCTGCAGCCTCTGATGGGCCACAGGGCCACGATGACCAACTACTGACATTTGAGACATGCTGCACCAAGGTGGACTGCGGGTAAGTGTATGTGTTTGTGTGCATGGCCGTGGCCGTGGCACGTGGCTGGCCATGCCTGAGTGGAATATAGTGGTGCCCAGCTGCCTGAGGAGGTGTGCCAGGAGCCTGAGGGCTCCATTGTGCCCCTGCACTCCAACTCTGCTCTGGTCAGGCCCTCCAGGTCTCCAGAGGCTTTGGCGCTGTGCCTTGCCAAGAGCCCTCCCTGGTGCTGTCTGTCAGCCATTGGTGTGGAAGCCCCTGAGGTGCTGCCTGTGTTCCCCTGGGTCCTGCTGGGTCACGGGAGCCAAGGGGGCCGGAGATGAACTGCCTCGTGGGCCCCCCATCTCCGTGAGGCCCCATGAAAGGAAGTCGAATACCTCTTTGTGGTCTCCGTATTGGTGCTTGGCAAAGTTTGGGTGTAGGATATGTGTTGTTGTTGCGGCAGCTGGTGCGGCCAGCGTCTGGGACAGACGCCAAACAGAGAGAAAGGTGGACAGGGCAGCCTGTGGCATGTTTGGTGCTGGGGGCCACCATAGCCAGGCTCATGGAAGTGTCCCAGGCCTAGCATACCAGCCCCTTGGTGTTGACCAGCATGCATGGGCTTGCTTCTAGCCCAACCCTGATTGAATCCAAGTGTGAGAGAGCAGGGCTTAGAGCGGGCGATGAGATGGGGTCATCTGCTGCAGAACCAACCTCCTGCATGTCCCCACGCAGTCTAGACACCACCTGCCTGGACCATGACCCCCAGAGGTCCCCGGGCCCTTTCCTTAGCTTTCAGCCACAGGTGCTGGGTGCCCTGGTGCCAAGCATGCATTGCTGCGGCCCCCAGTTGGGATGGGTTGCCACTACCAAGCTGTCTTCCCCCATGACCCTGTGTCCTTGGGCCCAAGAGGGAGGCCGAGCGCCAGCAGTGGTGGCTCCTGAGGACGCAGGCCCTCAGTCCTGCCCTGAGGCCCAGCAGCACTCAGCTCACTTCTCCCCTGTCTTGTCTCCTCCGGCCCAGGTCTGTAGAAGACAGCACGCCACCAAACGCCTGTGCGTCTATTGCTATGCCAGTCGGGGATGGCTGGGCCCCACCAGCCGCCCCCATGACCATTGTCACCAACCTTGGAATAGGTGTGCAGGCAGCACTGAGCTCCGCCGAGCCGGTGGAAGGTGAGTCATGTCATGGATGATGTGGGTGGTGTACTCGGCCCCAGGGCTGTTCACGCGTGGCTCCTGGCATGTCCAGAGCCCCAGGACATGACCTGAGCCTGTGGTGAGGCCAGGTGGGCATTCTTGGTGCTGGTGGTGGCTTGGACTTGTTCCCAAATCCCTCAGCCTCTCCCATGGCCCCTTTTGCCCTGAGCTCCAGGGTGCATTGCCTGGCTGGAAGGTGGTCATGAGGCAAGGCTAGTTCCCTGGGCGATATGGAGCTGGATTCCCGACCTTGGCCAGGAGCAGGTGTGGCCATAGTTATGGGCTTGTGATTGAACGGTGGACCTGTGCATGAGAAAAGCTTCAAGCCCAACATGCGACAGGCCCAGTTGCAGGGCCTGTGTGTGTACACCAAGAGCACTAGCCAGTTTGCCAAAACTGCAGATTAGTGGAATGTCCAGCACCATGCCCACTGTGGATGGAGGGAGGGAAGGGAGAGATGGCACTGCCATCTCCCAGAGGACATGCGTCCAGCCATGCATGCCAGGTCCTGCAGTGTGCGGGGCAGCTGCCCACATGGGCTGTGGCATGAGCTGCAGGCATGGGCCTTCTGTGGCTGCTGGGGCTAGCTTGCTGTGGACTCTGGCGTGCTTGGGTCTCACTGACGCTACCTTGCTTCACAGTGGACAGCCCTGCAGCCTCTGATGGGCCACAGGGCCACGATGACCAACTACTGACATTTGAGACATGCTGCACCAAGGTGGACTGCGGGTAAGTGTATGTGTTTGTGTGCATGGCCGTGGCCGTGGCACGTGGCTGGCCATGCCTGAGTGGAATATAGTGGTGCCCAGCTGCCTGAGGAGGTGTGCCAGGAGCCTGAGGGCTCCATTGTGCCCCTGCACTCCAACTCTGCTCTGGTCAGGCCCTCCAGGTCTCCAGAGGCTTTGGCGCTGTGCCTTGCCAAGAGCCCTCCCTGGTGCTGTCTGTCAGCCATTGGTGTGGAAGCCCCTGAGGTGCTGCCTGTGTTCCCCTGGGTCCTGCTGGGTCACGGGAGCCAAGGGGGCCGGAGATGAACTGCCTCGTGGGCCCCCCATCTCCGTGAGGCCCCATGAAAGGAAGTCGAATACCTCTTTGTGGTCTCCGTATTGGTGCTTGGCAAAGTTTGGGTGTAGGATATGTGTTGTTGTTGCGGCAGCTGGTGCGGCCAGCGTCTGGGACAGACGCCAAACAGAGAGAAAGGTGGACAGGGCAGCCTGTGGCATGTTTGGTGCTGGGGGCCACCATAGCCAGGCTCATGGAAGTGTCCCAGGCCTAGCATACCAGCCCCTTGGTGTTGACCAGCATGCATGGGCTTGCTTCTAGCCCAACCCTGATTGAATCCAAGTGTGAGAGAGCAGGGCTTAGAGCGGGCGATGAGATGGGGTCATCTGCTGCAGAACCAACCTCCTGCATGTCCCCACGCAGTCTAGACACCACCTGCCTGGACCATGACCCCCAGAGGTCCCCGGGCCCTTTCCTTAGCTTTCAGCCACAGGTGCTGGGTGCCCTGGTGCCAAGCATGCATTGCTGCGGCCCCCAGTTGGGATGGGTTGCCACTACCAAGCTGTCTTCCCCCATGACCCTGTGTCCTTGGGCCCAAGAGGGAGGCCGAGCGCCAGCAGTGGTGGCTCCTGAGGACGCAGGCCCTCAGTCCTGCCCTGAGGCCCAGCAGCACTCAGCTCACTTCTCCCCTGTCTTGTCTCCTCCGGCCCAGGTCTGTAGAAGACAGCACGCCACCAAACGCCTGTGCGTCTATTGCTATGCCAGTCGGGGATGGCTGGGCCCCACCAGCCGCCCCCATGACCATTGTCACCAACCTTGGAATAGGTGTGCAGGCAGCACTGAGCTCCGCCGAGCCGGTGGAAGGTGAGTCATGTCATGGATGATGTGGGTGGTGTACTCGGCCCCAGGGCTGTTCACGCGTGGCTCCTGGCATGTCCAGAGCCCCAGGACATGACCTGAGCCTGTGGTGAGGCCAGGTGGGCATTCTTGGTGCTGGTGGTGGCTTGGACTTGTTCCCAAATCCCTCAGCCTCTCCCATGGCCCCTTTTGCCCTGAGCTCCAGGGTGCATTGCCTGGCTGGAAGGTGGTCATGAGGCAAGGCTAGTTCCCTGGGCGATATGGAGCTGGATTCCCGACCTTGGCCAGGAGCAGGTGTGGCCATAGTTATGGGCTTGTGATTGAACGGTGGACCTGTGCATGAGAAAAGCTTCAAGCCCAACATGCGACAGGCCCAGTTGCAGGGCCTGTGTGTGTACACCAAGAGCACTAGCCAGTTTGCCAAAACTGCAGATTAGTGGAATGTCCAGCACCATGCCCACTGTGGATGGAGGGAGGGAAGGGAGAGATGGCACTGCCATCTCCCAGAGGACATGCGTCCAGCCATGCATGCCAGGTCCTGCAGTGTGCGGGGCAGCTGCCCACATGGGCTGTGGCATGAGCTGCAGGCATGGGCCTTCTGTGGCTGCTGGGGCTAGCTTGCTGTGGACTCTGGCGTGCTTGGGTCTCACTGACGCTACCTTGCTTCACAGTGGACAGCCCTGCAGCCTCTGATGGGCCACAGGGCCACGATGACCAACTACTGACATTTGAGACATGCTGCACCAAGGTGGACTGCGGGTAAGTGTATGTGTTTGTGTGCATGGCCGTGGCCGTGGCACGTGGCTGGCCATGCCTGAGTGGAATATAGTGGTGCCCAGCTGCCTGAGGAGGTGTGCCGGGCTGGGCAAGGCTGAGGGCTCCATTGTGCCCCTGCACTCCAACTCTGCTCTGGTCAGGCCCTCCAGGTCTCCAGAGGCTTTGGCGCTGTGCCTTGCCAAGAGCCCTCCCTGGTGCTGTCTGTCAGCCATTGGTGTGGAAGCCCCTGAGGTGCTGCCTGTGTTCCCCTGGGTCCTGCTGGGTCACGGGAGCCAAGGGGGCCGGAGATGAACTGCCTCGTGGGCCCCCCATCTCCGTGAGGCCCCATGAAAGGAAGTCGAATACCTCTTTGTGGTCTCCGTATTGGTGCTTGGCAAAGTTTGGGTGTAGGATATGTGTTGTTGTTGCGGCAGCTGGTGCGGCCAGCGTCTGGGACAGACGCCAAACAGAGAGAAAGGTGGACAGGGCAGCCTGTGGCATGTTTGGTGCTGGGGGCCACCATAGCCAGGCTCATGGAAGTGTCCCAGGCCTAGCATACCAGCCCCTTGGTGTTGACCAGCATGCATGGGCTTGCTTCTAGCCCAACCCTGATTGAATCCAAGTGTGAGAGAGCAGGGCTTAGAGCGGGCGATGAGATGGGGTCATCTGCTGCAGAACCAACCTCCTGCATGTCCCCACGCAGTCTAGACACCACCTGCCTGGACCATGACCCCCAGAGGTCCCCGGGCCCTTTCCTTAGCTTTCAGCCACAGGTGCTGGGTGCCCTGGTGCCAAGCATGCATTGCTGCGGCCCCCAGTTGGGATGGGTTGCCACTACCAAGCTGTCTTCCCCCATGACCCTGTGTCCTTGGGCCCAAGAGGGAGGCCGAGCGCCAGCAGTGGTGGCTCCTGAGGACGCAGGCCCTCAGTCCTGCCCTGAGGCCCAGCAGCACTCAGCTCACTTCTCCCCTGTCTTGTCTCCTCCGGCCCAGGTCTGTAGAAGACAGCACGCCACCAAACGCCTGTGCGTCTATTGCTATGCCAGTCGGGGATGGCTGGGCCCCACCAGCCGCCCCCATGACCATTGTCACCAACCTTGGAATAGGTGTGCAGGCAGCACTGAGCTCCGCCGAGCCGGTGGAAGGTGAGTCATGTCATGGATGATGTGGGTGGTGTACTCGGCCCCAGGGCTGTTCACGCGTGGCTCCTGGCATGTCCAGAGCCCCAGGACATGACCTGAGCCTGTGGTGAGGCCAGGTGGGCATTCTTGGTGCTGGTGGTGGCTTGGACTTGTTCCCAAATCCCTCAGCCTCTCCCATGGCCCCTTTTGCCCTGAGCTCCAGGGTGCATTGCCTGGCTGGAAGGTGGTCATGAGGCAAGGCTAGTTCCCTGGGCGATATGGAGCTGGATTCCCGACCTTGGCCAGGAGCAGGTGTGGCCATAGTTATGGGCTTGTGATTGAACGGTGGACCTGTGCATGAGAAAAGCTTCAAGCCCAACATGCGACAGGCCCAGTTGCAGGGCCTGTGTGTGTACACCAAGAGCACTAGCCAGTTTGCCAAAACTGCAGATTAGTGGAATGTCCAGCACCATGCCCACTGTGGATGGAGGGAGGGAAGGGAGAGATGGCACTGCCATCTCCCAGAGGACATGCGTCCAGCCATGCATGCCAGGTCCTGCAGTGTGCGGGGCAGCTGCCCACATGGGCTGTGGCATGAGCTGCAGGCATGGGCCTTCTGTGGCTGCTGGGGCTAGCTTGCTGTGGACTCTGGCGTGCTTGGGTCTCACTGACGCTACCTTGCTTCACAGTGGACAGCCCTGCAGCCTCTGATGGGCCACAGGGCCACGATGACCAACTACTGACATTTGAGACAGGATGCACCAAGGTGGACTGCGGGTAAGTGTATGTGTTTGTGTGCATGGCCGTGGCCGTGGCACGTGGCTGGCCATGCCTGAGTGGAATATAGTGGTGCCCAGCTGCCTGAGGAGGTGGCGGCGGGCTGGGCTGTGGAAGGCTGGTGGTGTTCCAGGAAGGCTCCATTGTGCCCCTGCACTCCAACTCTGCTCTGGTCAGGCCCTCCAGGTCTCCAGAGGCTTTGGCGCTGTGCCTTGCCAAGAGCCCTCCCTGGTGCTGTCTGTCAGCCATTGGTGTGGAAGCCCCTGAGGTGCTGCCTGTGTTCCCCTGGGTCCTGCTGGGTCACGGGAGCCAAGGGGGCCGGAGATGAACTGCCTCGTGGGCCCCCCATCTCCGTGAGGCCCCATGAAAGGAAGTCGAATACCTCTTTGTGGTCTCCGTATTGGTGCTTGGCAAAGTTTGGGTGTAGGATATGTGTTGTTGTTGCGGCAGCTGGTGCGGCCAGCGTCTGGGACAGACACCAAGCAGAGAGAAAGGTGGACAGGGCAGCCTGTGGCATGTTTGGTGCTGGGGGCCACCATAGCCAGGCTCATGGAAGTGTCCCAGGCCTAGCATACCAGCCCCTTGGTGTTGACCAGCATGCATGGGCTTGCTTCTAGCCCAACCCTGATTGAATCCAAGTGTGAGAGAGCAGGGCTTAGAGCGGGCGATGAGATGGGGTCATCTGCTGCAGAACCAACCTCCTGCATGTCCCCACGCAGTCTAGACACCACCTGCCTGGACCATGACCCCCAGAGGTCCCCGGGCCCTTTCCTTAGCTTTCAGCCACAGGTGCTGGGTGCCCTGGTGCCAAGCATGCATTGCTGCGGCCCCCAGTTGGGATGGGTTGCCACTAC